>NC_056732.1:1516046386-1516053886 GCF_019279795.1 Protopterus annectens | reverse complement strand
GGACTCCGATGGCAGACACAGTCTTCCCGTCTTGCTCACTCCTGGTAAGACTTTCCTTCACTTTAGCCCCAAAGAGAGCGGTGCCATCGAATGAGGCATTGATGAAAGAAGAATTGTGGGGTTCCATGAAGGAACATAGGCACATCCAGGACAGATTATGTAAGGTGATTCCTGAACCTGCAGCCCTACTTGAACCCTCGGCTGCATACGAAATGAGCCTCTTGGACGAGTTTGCTATGGAGTTAAGGGTAGCAAGCTGGGTGGTTACTTTGTCGGCAACTCCTGTAGCTACAGAACCCTGGAAAGTATCTCCTAACTCCTTGAGGAGATCTCGCTGTAGTCTAGTAAAGTGGGTCAGGTAGTTCAGCGATCGCAATGAAAATGTCGCTGAACTGAAGATGCATTTCCTGTATCGGTCCATAACCCTAGAATCTCTGTTAGGGGGATGGACCGATGAAGAAGTCTCGGATAATTCCTTCTTGGTGGCTGCTGCCACCACCATGCCATCAACGGACACTCCTTTAGTCAGAAACTGCTTATCTGTGGGGGCAGAGATGAATTTATTAGACCTGCGTGGAACAGTCTCCGTCGCGTCCAGTGACTCCCACCCCCTACGAGAGATCAGCTGCATGAGCTCATCATAGGTGGAGACACCCAAGAGGTGGAAGGTTGAGACCTGAAAGCCATCAGTAGCACTGACTCATCCTCAGTAGAGCTTTTGGACTGCCAATCATCCCTCTCCCTAAGGATTTCAAGTATCTGTGCAAAGGAGATATCCTCAGAGGGAGATCTTGGGGACCCTTCTGACTCATCTAAGTCACTGTCCGATGTCAGAAGAATCCTGTGGGGAGTCTTAAGTGTCTCCTCTTACACACCCTCTTCCTGGGAACCTCTTCAGTGGAGATTTCTGGAGAGGTCTCAGAAGAGCAAGGAACACCCTGTGGGGTTACCTGTGGCTCAGGGTCTCGACGCAGAGCTGGGATGATAGTAACAGAAGCAGACCCAGGAGCTATAGGTGAAGAAGAGGCTAGACCTGAAGTTGAGATTGTCATTGGGGACAAAGCTCTCCTCTTGTTTCCGATAGCCTCACGACTCCGACAGGATGTAACCGAAGTCCCCAAGGTAACCGCCAGCTCCCTCTGCACTGAGGCCACGGGGTCCGAACCCGAGGTATGAGAGCTCACCCGAGCTGAGGCCCTGAGAGGGAGAGTCGGCACCGACAAGTCAGTGCGACTGCCTCCTCCGGAGCTGATTCGAGAGCGTGGGCTCCTAGACTCCACGGTCGGCGCCAATAAAGTCCGAGCAGATGAAGCCGATAGTGCATTAGCAGGCCTCAGCTCCACAGACTCTACAAGCATCAGGTCTGCCCCCTCCAGCTCTGAAGTACCAGTGTGGCTCAGAGGAGGTGTACAAACATCCATAACAATGGTCTTCGGTTCTGACGCAACGGTTGGAGCCAACAACAATTTGGGAAGTCCTGGAGCCTTCAGCAGCTTCTTAGGTTCATAGGTTCATAGGTTTATAATAGGCTATCTGCCCTGGGGCAATTATAAGCCTAGCCCGATTCTGTATGGCTTACGCCACCCCTTGATTTGAGTATACTGTGCCCTTTTTAAGGTTTAGTTTACTGTGCCTCTGTCTAATAGTGGCACGGGAGTAATCCCTGGGACAAACCTATGATCCCCCATCCACCTATCGAGATTCTTCTTGAAGAGATTCAGTGAGGTGCTCTGCCTCACATGAACTGGAATTCTATTCCAGAGCGAAGGGAGCCTCTGGGTTATGAACCTGTCCCTCCAGCAAGTTCTATTTATTTCTGTGCTGAGGTTCAAGTCCCTCGAGCGTGTGGCTCTAAGGGATTTAGATTTACTGAGGTGGAGCATGTCCATTAATTCTGGATTTGATGCTGCAGGCCCCCTCTGCCGCAAGACTTTGTATGTCAGGCATAGATCGCCTCGAAGTAGGCGGTATGCAACTGAGTAGAGCTGGAGTTTTTTTAACCGAGCAGCATATAGCACCTGTTTGAGACCCTTGATCCTCTTGGTGAGATACTTTTGGGGTCTCTCTAATTGCTGCAGGTGTCGGGTAAGGTACATCCCAAAAGGGGCATTGTACTCTATGATGGGCCTGATGAGGGATGAATAAAGGGGCACGATTACCTCTCTTGATCTAGATGTGAAACTCTTCGTGATGAGGTGGGCTATATAGAAGGTCTTTCTAACCACTTTGGCAATGTGGTTTTCAAATGAGAGATTGATATCAACTTGGGTCCCCAGGTCCCTAATAACTTTCTCTGTACTTAATGGGTTTCCGCCTATTTGGTAATTTGTGGGCACATTGTTTTTGCCATAGGGTATGACTATACATTTTTTGGCATTTAGCTTTAAACCATGGTGCTGGCACCAGTTATCTGTCTCTGTGAGACCTTTTTGAAGGATGTTTGTGTTAGCTGGAGAGTCAATTATGGCGCCCAGTTTGCAGTCATCTGCAAACTTGGTGAGCCATAGTCCTTCCACGATTGCCTGTACCTCGGAAAAGTATATACCGAACAAGAGTGGTCCCAGGACAGAACCCTGTGGGACGCCACTTGTGACCGGTTTCGAGTCTGACATGGCTCCAGCAACTCTCACTCTGTGGGTTCTGTCTTTGAGCCAGTTTGCGACCCATCTTGTGACATAGGGGTTTATATTTAAGCTGGATAGCTTATCTATGATGCCCAAGTGGGGTATTGTGTCAAATGCCTTTGCAAGGTACAGATAGGCTGTGTGGACTACCTTCCGTTCATCTATGGCTTTGGTGACTGTTTCGAAGAAGTCAACCAGGTTCAAAAGGCAGGATCTGCCCTTGACAAAGCCGAACTGGGTAGGATCTAGTGTCTGTAGGTCCCCGATGTCTTTGTTTATGAGCTCCATGATGATCCTCTCCATAGCCTCGCAGACTAAGCTAGCCAGGCTTATGGGGCGATAGTTTCCAGGGTCCGTAGAGGCTCCACCTTTGTGGAGTGGGACCACTGTTGCTGTACGCCATTCTTTGGGCACATATCCTGTAGTGAGGCTGAGATTGTATAGCTGTTTTATTTGAGGGATTAGTTCCTCTTGGAGTTCATGTAGGACGCAACCTGGGACACTATCTGGTCCCATGGAAGCAGTGTTTTTTGCTTTCGAGAGGGAAGCCTTCACCTGAGCATCAGAGATGTTTGGGAGGCAGCCCTCTGCTGGGATAGATACTTGCTCTTTTGGGTGGAGAAGTTTGCACTGAACCTGTCTGCCAGGATATTGGCGATGTCTGTGGGTTCAGTGTATTTTTTCTCGTTTAGAATCAACTCAGAACAAGTCTGGGAGTTGCATCCCAGGTTCCTAACATAACTGAAAAAAAGCCTTATGATTGTCTTTGGTGTCCTGCGCAATTTTTCTCTCGAAGCTGGCCTTGGAGGATTTTATGAGGGATCGTAATTTTTGCTAGTACTGATCAGAGATGCCTTCCCTATTAGGGATTTTGCTCTATCATGTAGTAGCTTCCTCCTTCTGTTGTACAGTTTATTTATGGCAGGGGTCCACCAGACTGGATGCCTGCCTTTGGATGATTGGGTCTTGGTTTTGTTTGGGATAGCATGATCCATGCATTCCTGGAGATGTCCGTAGAATGCGTTTATATAGGATTCTGCAGTTTGGGCCGTAGTTTCCACTGGCCCTGGGGCCTTGAAGGATTCCACTTCAGTTTTGAGAAGTGAGAAGTTCACTTTTGAGAAGTTTTTCACTGTGGTTTTCTGGGCTGGGGGTGGGGTCGGGATCTGGACATCCAGTGAAATTAATTTATGGTCTAATCTTACCAATGAGGGATATACTTCTGGTGTGGTGCATAGAGTCCCCATGTTGGTAATGATCAGGTCTAGAATGTTGTCCCCTCTTGTGGGAGTGGTGACTAGTTGTTTCATAGCATCTGAGTTTATAATTTCCAGGAACCTTTGGGTTAAGGTGCTGGGGCTTGAGTAGTGCTCCCAATCAATGTTTGGGTTGTTGAAGTCACCCAATATAATGGTATTCGGAGAGATCTTCATGTTCTCCAATGTTTTTAGGAAAGCCGAGTGGGATTCCTGACTTTGAGAGGGTGGTCTGTAGGATGCTATAAACTGAAAAGCAGTCTTGCCCACTGTTAGTTGCACATGGATGGTCTCAGATACTTCGTGCAATGCCACTAACCTGGAGGTGTGGATATCCTTGATAAATATGGAAACTCCCCCTCCTTTTGTGGTTCGGTCCGGGTTTTGGGGCCGAAAAGCATGATATGAGGTATAGCCTGGTAGTGCTGGGGTGCTCTCTGGAGCTTTGAACCAGGTTTCTGTCACTGCACAGATATCGATGTTCTCCATACTGAGGAGAGCTTCGAGTGAGTGCATCTTGAGGTTAAGACTTCTGGCGTTAAGCAGCATTATCCTTAGTTTCTTGTTTCTTGTGCTGTCTATGGGGGTGGGTTTGACTTTTGAGCCTTGCCTAAAAAAGGCACTATGGGGGTGGCAAGAGCCTTTGCCAATATCCGAAAGCCCAGTGGTGACAGGTGCAAGCCGTCCCTAGCGAAGCAACGTGGCTTGTCGAGCATGTCATCCCAGGCTGACAGACACTGGATCCCCTTTGAATGACACCATAATTTTAGCCAATTCTTAAAATCGATCATTTTGTCTTTGTACTGTGGCATCATTCTAGGTGAGGGTAAGATGCTGCTCAAGGTCAGGGTCATACCAGCCTGGGCTACATGATCAGAGAGCTCCTCTATGTCTCTTTTCATGTAGTCCAGGGAGGTACGTCTCAGGTCATTCACACCAGCATGTACAATGACTGAGTCATATTTGTGTTTGCTTTGGAGTGACCTGAGTGCTTGCGTTATGTGGCGGATCCTAGCATCCGACAGGCAGCTCACTGTGACCTTCTCTTTATTCAGCCTGGTGAGCGGGACGTCAGTGTGTCTGACAACAGAGTCACCTATTACAAGAGTATCAGGTGTGTTATTCAGCCTTAAGGGCTGTGGCTGCTTGGCACACTGACTTTGTGGGCTATGTGTTGAGCGTGTTTTGTTTTGAGGTAGCGTTTGCTTGGATGTCTGCTTTGGAGGTCTCTGTTGCTTAGGCAGATTTTTATTTAGAGCCTTCGAGTATGTTTTTGTGTATTTATATGTTTGGTTCGCTGATGTGGTGGGACTATGTGATACTGGAATTGTGTTGTGTGAGGTTACCGTCTCCTCCTGACTGGTTACACCAGTTTTGAGATGAGAGAGCTCAGCCTCCAGTTTGGCTAAATAGTTGCATCTCTCACATATATTTGAACCTGTTTGGAGGAGGAGAGGGTTAAGTTGTTACTGCACAACTAAATGCACCAGTCGATCCATGTCTGAATCAGAAAGGCTGACAGAAGACCTCGAAGATTTTACAGAAGGCAAAGATTGAAGAAGGGGATAAGCAGGAGTCTCGGATACCGTCTCCAGGGACATAGGCCAGCTCTGAACAATGGAAACAGTCGACTCTGAAGGCATTGGAGCCGATGTTCCAGCAGATTCTCCCAATTTTGCAGTCTTATGCTTCGATGACTTAGAACCAGAAGCCAACGAAGATTTTGAAGATACAGGGGACTGACCAGCCCCATCCTGGCTAGACAAAACCTCATCAAAGGAATGTTTGAGCAGGCCTCTATCTATTAATTTTCTTTTTCTCTCGAGCAAAACCCTCGGAGGAAAAGCATGACATATGCTACATGACTCCTGAAGATGATGTGAGCCCAAACAATATACACATTGTGTATGTCCATCGATGATGGACATTTTTTGTCCACAATCTAGACATTTTTTGAAGCCTGATTTAGGCCGTTTGTCCTTGTCCTGTGACATTCACTATGTAATCCAATGTATATACTTTTAACCATAGAGTTAGTTGTTAATTCACAACTATGCCCTGACAAGAAGGCCCAAGGGTCACTTAACTAACAAAAAAATACACTTTCCTAATACAAAAGATAAGATGGGAACAAGGGGTAAACAGTAAATAACAATAAATAAAAATTAGTTATTTGAAAGAAAGAATTTAACTTGCATAAATCCTATTTTCTCCAATAAAGGAATCGAGCTCAGGAAACACATGATATCTGTGCCGCGGCAAACTAGATCTGAGGTATTCCAGGCAGTGCATCATGGGATAAGGGGCTAGGTCTCAAGCTTTCGGTAAACCTCGAGCTTGCTAACAGCCGTGTCGGAGCCGAGGGATCGGCTCCGAACCCATCAGTGATGAATGAACGGCGAGATTGAACAACTTCATATCTTATATTTTGTTTTATTTGAATTACTTCAGTGGAGCTGTATTTATAAACCATAATAAAGTTTTATTTTTATTTACTGTTTTCTGAGCAACACTCAATTACATTACGATTTCTTGTCATGTGGCCTCACCTTCTGAGGACGCAATTGTAGGTAAAAACAGTTTGTATGGGTAAGCACATTTTCCATGGTCTGCATCAGATTTCAATGCAAAGTACAAACAGAATGCAGCACAATCAACCAAGTTGCTCGATCAGTCAACTGCATAAAAAATCAGTAAATAACAAAAAGCAATTATACTCAAGTAAAAGGTAACAAAGGAAAATGGAACAGGATAAAATTTGCTGTAAGGTGTGCAGTGCTTGAGATACATTGTGACAATACAGATATAGCACTATAATAAACATTTGTATACTATTTGATGACTACTTTTAGGAAGCGCACTAATGAGTGTGTGGAATAACTACATGTATTCTAGTTCCTTCCCACAGTCAGTACAAGAAAGTTCTCACATCTGATGTTGAAAGAAATGTTTAAGCTAAATTGTAGTTGCAGTATACAAAGCAGTCCTATCCCCTTCCCTGTCCTGCACTAAATCTTCAGAGTGTCTCAAGTTTCCTTCTGGGTCATTAACTCAATAGTACCATTTACCAACATCGGTTAAAACTGCCATCTTCCTAGATCCTTCAAGTAAACAGAAAAAATAAAAACAGGCAAAATCATTTAAAGGAACATTTAAAGAATACATATGATAAGAACACCTGGCACAGACCAAACAGGAGTTTAAGAGTTTGAATTTAAGGTCCCATGTTCTGTCTTCCAAGAACTCCAATAGCCCACTTAGCAGCTTCCCCCTCTCAAAAACTGCTTCCTTTACTTTTGAGAGATAAACCACTAGGTTGGCGTTCCTTCACTTTTCACTTGCAATATATTCAGCCGGGACAATCCTCCAAGGTGACAACTGTCAGGCTTACATCTTAAACTGCATTGTGATAGAACTTAAACACATAGGTTCATAGGTGTGCACTATGCTAATGACCACTAGGGCCTTTTTAAGCCTAGCCATGCATCCCAAATCTCTGACAAGTTCTGGTAATTTTGACAAGTGTAAGCAGGGGCTTAAAATATGAAACGTTTACAAGCATGGACTGGGTTGACTGGATTATATCACTCAGATTAACACCAAGGCATTCTACAGGTTAA
>NC_056732.1:1516001386-1516041386 GCF_019279795.1 Protopterus annectens | reverse complement strand
AGAATTGAATTGCCCCAGTAGAGAATAGGCTCCATAGGACAAAAAGAGGCTATATACATTCAAGGGGAGAAAATGCAAAAGGAAGAAGGGGACCCTTGGCCAGGAGTGCAGCGAAATCAATACCCAAAAGAAAAACAGGGGATGGAGAGAGGGACTGAATACTACAACAGTAAAGAAAAGGACATCTACTTTTATGGTAAGCTTTTACACAACTGTACTATGTCCCTCTATATAACTGTTGCAATATTCTTCTTAGGAAGAGTACAAAAAGCTCAAAAAATGGAGTGGAAGGTGGAAGGCTGGGAAGAGTCCTCAACGAACTTATGCAAAATGATTTTAGCAAAACCTGCTCTAGCCCCAGAAACCATATCCAATTTATAATAATTTTTAAAGGTATGTACTGAAGACCACAAAGCATCATCAAGGATGGAACCAATGTCAAAGCCCTTGAAGAAAACACCAGAAGAAGCAATAGCCCTAGTGGAATGAACTCTAACTGAAGTAGACAGACACTTGCCATGTAAAGAATAACAAATGGAAATGGCCTTAGATCTCCAGGAAGATATGATTTGCTTGGAAACAGCTAAATCCAAAGTCCTGAGATGAAAAGAAAAAAGCTGGTCAGACTTATGAATGGTCTTAGTTTTATCCAAATAATACCTGAGCTGTCTGTACAAATCCAGGGTATGCAGGACCCCCTCAACAGCAGGCTGTGGAGAAGGAAAAAAGGAAGGAAGTTGTACTGTATGATTTAAGGACAACTCATTAACAACCTTAGGCATAAAAGAAGGGTTAGTACACAAAGACACCCTGTCTCTG
The DNA here is from genome assembly GCF_019279795.1 of Protopterus annectens. Lineage (NCBI taxonomy): Eukaryota > Metazoa > Chordata > Ceratodontiformes > Protopteridae > Protopterus > Protopterus annectens. Next base: position 1,516,040,567 of record NC_056732.1, on the reverse strand, counting down.
TGAGAAAAAAAAGGGGGAAGGTTTATAAGGACCTGAAGCTCAGAAACACTCTAATCAGAAGTAATAGTAAACACTAGACAGTCTCCCAGGCACAGTGTTGCAGAAAAGCTGAAACTGCAGGCTCAAAAAGTAGCCCAAGTCAATTTTTCAAATAAATAAATAAGGAGGAGGAATAGGCTTCTTTGGGGACTTAAGATGCAGGATGCCTTTAAGAAATTGTTTGGCCTCAAAACGAGAAGCCAAAAGAGGATTTAAGGGCAGACAGGCAGAAATAGCTGACAGATGGGCCTTCACAGAAGAATAGGTCAAACCAGACTGGAGCAGCTCACACAAATAGCAGAAAACTAGAGGGATCCCCACTGAAAAAGGGTCATGGCTATGCATATGGCACCAGACAGAGAATCTTTTGCATTTGGACATACAAGACTTCCTGGTTGCAGGTTTTCTTGTCTCCTGTAAAACCCTGAAAATGTCCTCAGAAAAGAGGTGCCTAAAATGGATCAAAACCCTATCACCCACAGAGTCAGTTGAAGATGGGACAAGTAAGGATGAATGAGTGACCCCTTGGTCCTGTGTGAGGAGGTCCAACCAGTGAGGTAAATTTGTAGCGATTGCCCCTGGTCAGATGCACACAGTTCTGTCTTGGCCAAAATTGAGTCACTAGCAATATTTTTGGGTAGTCCTGCTGAATCTTCTCCTGGATTCTTGGAAGTAAAGGAAGAGGAGGAAAAGCAAAAAGAAATATCCCCTTCTAAGGCAAATAAAGGGTATGTCTTCCATGCCAAATGGCACGGCACTCTGGAACAGAAAAGAAGGAGCTGCCTGTTCAGAGGGTAGGAAAACAAATCTACCTGAGGAATACCCCAATGATGACCTATGTCTAGAAACACATCTCTGTGGGTCATCCATTTGTGAGCCAGTGTTTTGGATCTGCTCAAAGAGTTTGCCACTAGACTGTGCTCTATTGTAATATACACTGCCTGAGGAGTTGACTGATAACGAATAGCCAGACCCCAAGCTTGAAGAGCCAACGTGCAAAGAATGGAAAACTTTGTTCCCCACTTCTTGTTGACATACCACATCACTGTGGTGTTGTCTGTGAAAATCTTCAGAGGGTCTGCAGACAGCATGGGGTGAAAAGCCTGAAAGGCCAGAATCAGAAGTCTCATCTCTTTGATGTTAACATGGTCTGACCTCTGATGGAGGGGCTAGAGACCCTGAACTTTCAGGTGACCACAGGAAGCCCCCCCCCCCCATTGGGGAGGGAACAGGAAGCAAAAAGGGCAGAAATGGGTTGAGGGTAAGTTGCTGAACCCATCACTTGAATTCCTACTTTAGACAAGGCAGAACAGGCACTCTGAAATCCAGAGGGTGGCAATGCTGAAGCCAAACTAACTTGAGGTACCACTGAAGCTTCCACATACGCAGTTTGGCAAAAAGGAGCTTTGAAATAGAAGAGGCCATGAATCCTATGGCCCGAAGAAACTCCCTGGCTGGAATGGCAGGCAAAGAAAGAAGAGACTGAAAGAAAACTGTCAAAGACAAAACCTTTGGAGGTGGAAGACAGGCACTGTCCGAATCCTGCAGCCCAGATATACATGATCCCCAGACTCTGAAGGAGAGATATAGTGAACTCCAGAGTCTGTAACAGGCAACCGTGGAAAGGAGACTGAAGCAACATGTCATCTAATCAAGGAAAAATTTGATTGCCTTGGAGTCTATAAAAGGTAGTCATACGAGCTAGGCATTTGTGAATATCCGTGGGGTAGTAGAGAGATCAAAGGGCAAAGCAGAGAACTGAAAATGAGAGGAAAAAGAGAAACACAAAAACTTCCTGAAAACAGGGTGAATAGGACTATGAAGGTAAACGTCCTTCAGATCCAAGGACACCAGAAAAGCCTGGGGTGGCAACAGAGGAAACAGGGTTTGAAGAGAAAGCATCCTAATGGAAGGAACCTTGTGAAAAATGTTGAGGAAGGAGAGATCTAGAACAGGCCTCCAAGTGACCTCCTTTTTAGGAATCAGGAACATTCTGGAATAGAATCCGTTTCTCACTTGGGAAAAAGGGACAGGCTGAATAGTTCCCTGGTCCATCAGGGACGTAAGAACCTCTGAGAAACATGGAAGCTGCTGTCAAGGAGTTTGAGGAATCCCTGAAAAAGTAGGGAGAGACTCCCATACCATGAAGTAACTTTGCCAGATGTTGGACCGAACCCAAGAATATGAAGTGCTGAGTTGCCAGTTTGAATACAGAGGGAGAACCGAAGGGACAAAGGAACCTGGCCAAGGGTTGGGGGAGCAAAATGTTAAAGACAGGCAGGCTTGTCAGATAAAGGAGGGTTCTATGTGACAGGGGTCTGAGAAGACTTGGTAGGAGAAGGTCACCTACCACCCTTCTTGCATTTAGTGGCCCAACAAGCCTGCCTATGAACAAAAGCAGACCTAGTAGAATAGTTCCTCTGAAACTTAGGGATGGAGAAAACAAAAACAGGTTTAAGGTCCTGCAAAACTTTACCTTTATCTTAAACATAGCAGCAGCAGCAGCAGCAATCTCAGAGATTTTTATTAACCAAAGAAAATCCTGCAACTTGGCCTTAATGTCTTAGGTAATGCCTGCAGATGAAGCCAAGAGTAATGCCTAATGACAGAGCCAAAGGCAGCAGCAGCATCATAGCTGCACTTGATAGAGTTACGAGCCTAAAATAGAGAGAGAAGCGGACTTTCCTTCAGAATCAGGGAGTTTAGAAATAACCCAACAAGCCTGAACAATCAAGGCCAGAGCATATCTGGTCATAAGGGTCTGGTAATTAAGGGCCCTAAAGGCCAAGGTAACAACAGTACAGACCTTTTTTTTCCAATTATCTCCATGGCCCTATGATCCTTATCCAAAGGCAGGAGCTTGGTAGAGGGGAAAAAACGTAGAAGGCTTGTCAGAGGAGACTGACACCACAGCAGGATCAGCAGAAGGAAACTTAAATAAGAATTGACAATCCTCAGGAACCTTATAGAATCTGTCAGGTTTCTTAGGAGCAGGGGACTGAGAATCAGGAGTTTTAGAAGCAGCTATAAAGGTGTCTAATAAGGCAGCCAACACAGGAGGTGCTGCAGAAGGTTTAGGCATGTCCACCTGAAGCAAATCATAACACCTCTTCTGGATATCAAACACCTGAGAAGAATCACATTTAATACATTATTCTGGCTACTGTGTCCCCAAAAGACAACTCCAAAGGAGAATCAGAGCTAATGGATTCCTCTTCTTCAGAGGCATAAGCCAACTGAGAAGACATCTGAGAAGAATGAGACCCCTCATCAGACTCTGAATCCTCATCCAAGGAATCATGTTCCATAGGCCTTCAAAAGGAGTAGAAGTCCAAGGTGGAGTAGGCAAAGTTGGAGAGGCTTCAGGGCCATTAAGGCATTAAACAGGTCCTGAGTAAACTCCTGACATTCCCTTTGGGGGGTCCTTAGGGCATACAAAGGAATGTTCAGTCTTCCATTTTTTTCCTTCATAGGGACATCAGCCCTAGCAAACACCAGTGGTTCTGACCCCTGATGAGATTCAGTAAGAGTACCCTGAACCTCTTCCCTGATCAGAATCTGCAGAATCCATCTAGGACCCCCCCCCAAGACAGCCAACCAGGGTACCCCCTCAATGTCTGGAACAGACACTTTCAAAGTCTCAGAGGATGTGTGAAAGGAAGGATCCATTCCAGCCTCCTAAGAAGTCATGGCAGAGGAATCTGAAATAGACACTGCATGGCCTACAGAGTTATCACCAGCTTCTAGAGAGATATCCGGTGGAGGATGGACAGCCTAAGAATCCAGCATAGATTTCTTGGGCTTCTTATTTAATGGTAGTCCCTTAAAGTTAATCGATTCCTCCATGCTACCCTGGACTAACTGTTTAAGCTGCTGGATCCCTAGATAGACGGCCAGGGAAGGCAACAGGTTTCTAAGAGTTATAGGCACAAACACCTTACAAATACTACAGGAGGTAAGGTTGCGGGAAGCACCTAAACAAAATAGACGCTGTTCATGACGATCCTTATAGGGAATCTGCCTCCCTTACTGACATCTTACCTTCTTGGATGACATGAACCCCAGATAACCAAAAAAAGAAGAAAATAGATCCTAACGGGGCCCTTATCTGATGGCTAGGTATTCAGAACAGTGAAAGGTGATGATGACGCTCAGACTAACCGCAAAGAAGTTCCCGGTAAATGCATCCATATGTCACATTTATGCCCTATGTGTGAGCATATGTGTGACGTATGACTGATACAAGACCTAAAGGCAAGAACTAAAGATACTGAACATTATAAAAAATATAAAAGAACTGTAAAATGAATCTTTAGAAAAGGGAAGGAGCACATTATACAGAAGTAAATGGACCCTGTAGGAACAACACATGCAGTACAATGTTCAGGAGGAGGAGGAGTGAGGTTTAAGGGAAGGCAGGAATTCAGTATTTTTTTTTGTAATGTTAGACTGATGATAGTAGCAAAGAAAATATATGTGATGTATATTGCACTTAAATGGAAAAAAATGTTAAAAATGGCTTGTTTTCTGTTAATGTACGTTTGCCTATGTCTTAAGTGATAATTTAAAAAAGGTGTTTAAAAAATACTGAGACAGACAGAGATGTCAAGGTCAGCTCTTTCCAAGTACTAGTGAGACAGACAGAGATGTCAAGATCAGCTTCTAACAAGTACTAGTGAGACAGAGAGAGATGTCAAGGTCAGCTCCTTCCAAGTACTAGTGAGACAAAGAGAAATGTCAAGGTCAACTCCTTCCAAGTACTACAGCAATGCTTATACACCTTCAGATCCTTGGAAAACTGTTTCAGAGATGTAAGCAACAATATTTAAGTGCCTCAATCACAGCACTATTCCCACTGGATTTTTTCTACTTTCGATTTTTACCTAACTGGAGGGATACAGTTAACATTCCCCCCTTGAAAGAGATGACAGCTTTCAGGTATTTTTGGGTTATTCCCTCTCGCTGCTATGCACCGGGACGTGGCCTGAAAAGTCTCTCTCTTTATTTTAGAGCAGTAAAAGTTGAAAGAAATTCCTGGCTACATATGACTCCAAAAACCAAATGGATACCCCTAATGCTTTTGTTACCAAAGTATGTCAATGATCAGCTTTAGCAGCTGTTAAAGCCATTAAACTGAAAGGATTTGATACCAAAGAACAAGTACAGCTAAGACAGGATTCCTCCACACATTCCCAACAAACTCTTAGCCGTCTACTAAGATCTATGGGACTCCCCAGGCTGAGTATTTTTGATTTTAATATCATCACTTACAAAGCTAATATATAAAGGCTCTCAAGAACTTCCTAGTATTATCTTAGCTATAGTATCCAGCTCAATGTCACAAAACGATAAAGCCCTTGTACCAAGATGTCCCAAGTTTGATTAGCAGCTAATTGAACTTGGGACATCTGGGTCATAGTCAGGACAGATACCGCCAGATTCTCATACTGAAAAATTCACATTCAAGCATGCAGTTAACCCACCAAATAACTATTTTACTGAGTTTGGTAATTAGCAAATTGTACATACAATTCAGATATTTAAGTGGGTGAAACCTGTGACTGCCTTTCAGGCCTTGACCTTCTTGTAAACTAAGAACAGACTGACATTTCTTGCCTCATCTATATCAGCTGAAAAAGTTTTCTTCAATTACACACCTACAATGTCAGAAAGAATCAGGACCAGATGACTTGAAACTTGTAGAAGCCTTCTTGGAGATTTCCTAGACCCTTCCTAGTTTCTCTCTTCAAGTTCTGTTTTATTTCTCAGTCATCCTGACATCCTTCACATCTGGAAACTGTAAACCTGTGACTCCTAAATACAGAAAAGACGTATCCCTTCTTTTATTAAATTTATTTTTCTAATAAGTACATAATCAAAAATCCTTATTCAAACCTTAGCCATATAATGAGAATGCATATAACATATACCATGACAGTGCATTTAAGTCAGTTCAGCAATTTCTTTGGAAAAAATCAGTGTCCTAAAATTTTGTTCTGAAGAAGTCCCTTGAATAGGGAACAAAGCGTTCAACCGTGTAATAAACCTGCTTTGTTACCACGTGGTTATTTTGCTGTTCTGTACTTCGTCGTGGTTCATATGTCCTGTACTGGTGTTGTGATTACCTGCTTTTGTCCTTACAAGTCAAGGACATCATCAGAATAAATTAAACCAAGACTAAAAGACAGTTAAAGACTACTTTCAAACCAGACGTCACTTGCTTACTGACTAATACCAAACAGTTTAGTTTGGTTGAGTTAAACCTCATTTACTAACTCCGCCTCTTAAAGAAATACTACTATTAGACTGTTTGCAAACATGATAGTGTTTTAAACTATTCAAGATCTTAAACATTTTGTGGAAATCCCACCTAGCTGAAGAAAGATTCAAAAGAAAAATAATATGTACAGACAAAAATACATCAAGTCAAAATAAACCACAAGGTGTTAAGCATTCTGTTGTTAACTAAGAAAAACATTTTCTACCCATTTTATAACCTAGCTGTGTGTAATTTCAGTACAGGCTTAATGTCTAACTAAAAGGAGTAACAAATGATGTATTTTCCCTCTACGTATCCGGTTATCTTTCAATTTCTTTTTCCATTTTAGAATCCATTGGACACCTCATGGTACTGGAGTGTTTCCTTAAAAACCTGAATTTGAACTCATGAAAAAAGAAAGTCATCTCTTTCTCTCTCTCTCTCTCTGCTTATCAGAGTTAATGCTTAAAAATAAATATTCTGACTTGACACCCATTACAATCACCCCACCACCATTCTCAATACAGGATGGGTCACAGTGCATTTAAGTCAGTTCAGCAATTTCTTTGGAAAAATCAGTGTTCTAGAATTCGCTTACACTGAACTGTACCATCCCGTTTACAAAACTGGAATCAGTGCTTCTCCCACTGAAGCATTTTACTGGTATCACAGTGTACTTCTCTATCTTGGCCAACATTACGCGTTATAACTGTGACCAACTTGCTGCTAACTGGTCAAGAACTAATAAAATCAGCTTTATCCTTGCACAACATTAGTGATGAAACCATCTTTCATATTACACCATACTGTTCCCAATCAACAAGTATTTAAGATACTCTCCCGTTGGAATCTCAAAGCTTCATTTGTTATCTGCAAGTCTCCTAAGATTTGCACCAAATTACAAATACAAGATTCTTAACTCTTTATATACCAAGCTTCCAATTTAGTTTTTTCAAAAGTACTCTGTCTTATTCCCAAGCTTCACAGTTATAGATTATCCTGACCAATGTGAAGATGGTAGTTTACTAAAATGGGCTAAGCTCAAGTCTTTGACTGGCTTAGGGTAGTTTCCTTCATCTCTGTCAGCCAGAACAACCCAATCATCTGCAATGTTAAAAGGTAAATGATTTGACATACTGAACTGCTGAGAGAAAAATGATAGTTGTCTTGACCTTAAATCATAATGTTTCACCAAAGTCATCAAATGTAAAATGTTTCCACTAAAGGTTGACAAGTTCAGTTACTCATTCAACAATGACCTAAATTATGTAGATAATAATTCCACTGACTGGTGGCATTCTTCAATGTAGCTCCAACTCCTTCATTACAATCTATGTGATTAAATATTTGGAAAAAATGCATATTTTCCTCCAAGGTTCATCAGACAATGCATGGGTAGACCTGACAGCTGTCGTCCTAAATGCAGACCTCTAGGTGCCTCTCTTGAATATATTGGATTTTGGATGCTCATATCCTGGGTTCCAAGGGTTCCAGACATAGAGGAAATAAAGTTGGAGACAACTGGCAACCCTGCCTCATATGCCTCTATGTAAGTTAAATGATTGTCAACCACCTCATGTCTTTACACTAGCCAATGATCCTTTATATATAGCCAATACTAATTATATCAGTTTCCCTGGAAATTTGAAACTCTTAATTACTGCTTTCAAGAAAGTTCATCTCACACAGTCTAACACCTTTTCAGCATAAAACTGACTACCTCCAATGCACCATCCTTGTATTTTACATCCTGTTGCAACACAGTGGTTTTAATTACACCATCATAAGTTTGTTTCCCCCAGTAAACCAATAGTAGTCTAAATAAATCAATGTCAGTTGTGCAGCCAATATCCACATAAATTATTGTATAAACATGCTTAAAACCAATATTGGTCAATATGATGAAGGATTAATGGGACCCTTGCCTTCTTTTAGAATAAAACAGATGATTGTTTTTTCATAGTCTAGGAATTTCTGACCCCCTTCAACACTTGATTAAATACTTGGCTCCATGCTTCCATCAGTGTTAGTCCTCTCTGCAACCAGAACTCTGTAGTAGTACCAACTTCCCCAGGTGATTTACTAAATAGTTTTTTTTAACCTGTGCTTTGATCTCATCTACTTCTATTGGGGCTAGTGGTTCATTTGCTTGTTTAATGCTTAACTTACAGGTGCATATTCCTCTATTACACAATCACTCTCCTCCCCTTTCCTTCATGCAAAAACAAAAACTCCCTAAATACATTTAGTATTCTTTTAGGGTTAAAAGTTTGGCCCAAAGATTATTTACCTTTGAGACACCCCTGTTTCACCTGTTGCTGAGTCAGTGTTTGTCTCAGATACTTTTTGTGACTTAAGTGCTTTGTCAAACTATACATGTTTAACTGTTATCCTCCTAAAGTCAGCTAATCTATCTACATACTCATTTAAAGTCTGCTTTCATACACATAAACAACTTCCTCTTAGCTACTCTCTCTCTCATTCTGGAGTCTTTTAATTTGATTTTGCAAATGTACATATAATCTTTTCCTGGCCTACAACATGCTAACACACCTTCTGATCTGGACACCGGTGATCATTTCAGATAGGTTTTTAGGACCTCCCATGCATTTACAAACTTTGATGAACTCCTTTTCAGCTGTACAAGGAAGTTATAGTAGCACTCTACTTGACCCTTATTAGACCTATCACTGAATACAATGTCCTTTTTTTGGCATTTACTTGCAACACTTGAAACACCCAAAAAGGTTTCTTACCAGGATAATTCAGGGCATGAATACCCTGTCCTATAATGAGTGCCTAAAGGTTCTGTCTCTGTATTTGATCTCCTACAGGTTGCTGAGAGTGGATCTTTGCCTGGGTTAAAGGGCTTCCTCAGACCCAGCCCTGATGGATCTGTTTTACATCTGCAAAACAAACAGCTCCAGAAATACTAGATCCAGGGATCTAAGCTTCACTTGTGACAAACAGAATGTGCTGGAGAAACACATATGATACCAATCTACGTAAAACAGAGTTCATCCCTGACCCTATTCAAACAAAACCTTGACAACTGGATGGGAAGTAGCACATTTTGAACCAGTCTGGCATTCATACTCCTTAAGGACACAGGCCACCAATAAGAAAAGTATTTTCCTAACCCCCCCACACACACAAATACTTAGTTACCTCCCTACTAACATGCCCCCTCCATATAGATGCCTGTGGTACTTGGGACCAAAATGTTTTGGGGTACACAGCTAGACTTGTAAGGTCCTTAGTGGTTGTTAGCCAAGTAGCAACCTATGATAAGTAGCAGATGTCTTCATGATGTGCAGTGATTCCCAACTGCATAGGTTCATAGATTAGTAATATTTCTTAAGCAGGCATTCCAGTCCATTTCTGAATAAAGTCTTTTCACAAAGAGGTTACTCCTACCAACTTTTTCAAAATTTCAGTGAGGAGCAAATTTTTCCTTCTTGCTCTATCTTCTACACTTGAGTAAATTACCTTGAAGCTATTCTTGCCTAGCTTCTATATATACCATCTTCCCCTTCATGTCAACTACTTCACTTTGTGCTAACTGTTGCAAGCATTTGCAATTTTCCTTGTTTTTGATTTTTCTCCAATTTTTCCAAAGGGGACAGCATACAGGCATTCTCAACAAATTAATTTACTATCGTTACAGCTATTTTATAAATCAAAAATGTCGGTTTTGTCCTATTAATGATGTTGTGATGGCAAGTCTACATTATCCTGTATTGAGTAGTTGGTACCGTAATACAAAATATGTTTTAGTGTTTCAGCAAAGTAACGTGGGAATCTGGTCTCCTGCTGAATCTGCATTAGTTATGAACACTGTTCTCTCCAAATAATCCAATATCCTAGGAATGTTTCATCTTAAACTTACCAAGAATATTAATAATAAAATCACCACAATGGCTTCCCCTGCAGTTATACTCTTATGGAAATCAGTCAAACAACCTGCCAAACCAATCTTTGAATATTGGACTTAGGAGCTCAAATCAAATCAATGTTTATCTATTAAAACATAAAATGTAATAGATAAAATGTTTAAGTGCATCTTTTTACTGTATCACATAATATTTATAGCAGACAACTTGCAACATTTATTTGGGTTTTACAACAGGGGCACAGTAAACAGAAAATGGGGTGGGGATATGCATAACTTTTATCTGTCATAGTTTCTTCTTTCACATTAATACAAAGAGTAACTGGACTGTTTATCCTTTTTTCTTCTCCTCTTTCCGATAAATGTTGTCACTCCTAAATACATTATTGTGGTTATGCACCTCTCTACATCTTTCATAACACACTGTAGCAGCAGTTGCATGCACCTTTTCCTTTGAAGTTATTTGTGTCATTTGTTTCCTTATTTATTTGTTTATTTATATGTATCCTTAATAAAACTTGTACTAAATGTTAACACAGGTTTTAACTGCTCTTCCAGATATTTAGATGTAGTTGCAGTAACCCATTTACTTCCAGCTACAATCGGCCTCATAGGCAGTATATTTAAGTCCTTGTGTATTTTAGGTAGACCATATATAAATGGAATAACAGGTTGAGCAATGTACAGATAATTATATTCATCAGGGGTGATTATCCCCCCATCAATAAATCATACAAAATTATTTCACTATGTAAATAACATTACTGATAACAGTAACGTTCACACACTTAAAAGTAATAGTGTCAGATAAAAGCTTACAAATTAAATCATTATATAAATCCACATCCATGGCAACAATTTTACCTCTCTTATCAGCAGGTTTAATTATAATATCAATCACATGTGCATAGTTCTATGTAAAGCTTCTTGTTCACTTTCAGTTAAATTATAAAATTTTGACCTTCCATGCTTCTGAAAAAACAAGGTTTACAAGTCTTGCTCACACATTTCTAAAAAAGCTTTGACTGTAGGTGTATGAATTGGTACAAAAGTACTTCTTCTTTTCAAGCTTGAGCAGTTGCTGTTACCAGCATTCTTATATAACAGCATCAGATTAATATTCCTGGCAAATAACCTCATTTCAGTCAAGGCTTTATTAATATTACCTTCATACAAAGGTATAAATGTTAAACCTTTACTTAAAACAAGTAGCTCTACTTGTGAAAATGAATATTTAGATAAATTAACAATGATAGACTACATTATTTCATTGCTGCTCGGCTCCTTGTCATCGGTCCTCCCTTGTTGGAACTCATTCCCTTTGAAGAAACAGTTTGTACATTTAGTCCAGGTGGTTTTGCTCGTTAGTTTCCTTTTTTCTTAGGTTCATAGGTTCATAAGTTCATAGGTTCATACTAGGCTATCTGCCCTAGGGCATTTATAAGCCTAGCCAGAGTGTGTTTGGCTTTCGCCACCCATTTTAAATTAATTTGCTATGCCCTTTTTCGAGGTTAGTATACTGTGCCTCTGTCTAACAGTGACACAGAAGTGATAGCCGGGGTAAACCTACGATCTTCAATCCACTCATCAAGATTCCTCTTGAAGAGAGTCAATGAGGGACTCTGCCTAACCTGGACTGGGATTTTATCACAGAGTGAAGGGAGCCTCTGGGTTATGAATCTGTCCCTCCAGCATGTCCTATTTATTTCAGTGCTGAGGTTCAAGTCTCTCGAGCGCGTAGTTCAATGGGATTTGGATTTTCTGAGGTGCAGCATGTCCATTAATTCCGGGTTAGATATGGCTTTATACATCAGGCACAGATTGCCTCTGAGCAGGCGCTATGCCACTGAGTAGAGCTGGAGTATCTTTAACTGGGCAGCATATGGCATCTGTTTGAGCCCTTTGATCCTCTTGGTGAGGTACTTTTGGGGTATTTCCAGTTGCTGCAGGTGTCTGGTAAGGTACATCCCAAAAGGGGCATTGTACTAATTTATGGGCCTGATGAGGGATGAGTAAAGAGGCACGATGACCTCCCCTGATCTAGATGTGAATCCCTTCATGATTAGGTGGGCTATATAAAATGTTTTTCTAACCACTTTGGCCACGTGGTTGTCAAATGAGAGATTGCTATCAACTTGGGTCCCCAGGTCCCCAATTACTACTTCTGTAATTAATGGATTACTACCTATGTGGTAATTTGTGGGCACTTTGTTTTTGCCAAAGGGGATAACTACACACTTTTTAGCGTTTAGCTTGACGCCATGGCTCTGGCACCAGTTGTCTGTTTCTATGAGGCCCTTTTGGAGGATGCTTGTGTCGGCTGGAGAGTCTATTATGGCGCCCAGTTTGCAGTCATCTGCGAACTTAGTCAGCCACAGTCCTTCCGTGTTGGCCTGTACCTCCGAGAAATATATACCGAACAAGAGTGGTCCCAGGACTGAGCCTTGTGGGATGCCACTTGTAACTGGTTTGGAGTCTGACATGGCTCCAGCAATTCTAACCATGTGGGTTCTGTCCTTGAGCCAATTTGCAACCCATCTAGTGACATAGGGGTTTATATTTAAGCTGGTGAGCTTATCTATAATGCCAGAGTGGGGTATTGTATCAAAGGCTTTTGCGAGGTCCAGGTAGGCTGTGTGGACCACCTTCCCCTCATCAATGGCCTTGGTGACTGTTTCAAAGAAATCAATCAGGTTTAAGAGGCAGGATCTGCCCTTAACAAAGCCAAACTGGGTAGGATCCAGTGTCTGTAGGTCCTCAATATCTTTATTTATGAGGTCCATGATGATCGTTTCCATAGCTTTGCAGACCAAGCTAGTCAGGCTTATGGGGCGATAGTTTCCAGGATCCGTTGAGGCACCACCTTTGTGGAGAGGGACCACTGTTGCTGTACGCCACTCTTTGGGTACATATCCTGTAGTAAGGCTGAGACTGAACAGTAGTTTTAGGTTTGGGTTTAGCTCTTCTTGGAGTTCATGTAGGACGCAGCCTGGGACACCGTCTGGTCCCATTGATGCTGTGTTTTTTGCTTTGGAGAGGGCAGCTCTTACCTGAGCATCTGAGATGTCAGGGGGGAAGCACTCGGCTGGGATAGATATTTGCCCTTTTGGTGGTGGTGGGGGGGGGGGGGAGAAGTTTGCGCTGAACCTGTCAGCTAGGATGTTGACAATGTCTGTGGGTTTGGTGTATTTTTTTGTAATTTTGGACTAATTCTGAGCATATCTGGGAATTCCCACCCAGGTTCCTAACATAACTAAAGAAAGCCTTGTGATTATCATTAGTGTCCTGTGCAATTTTTCTTTCGAAGCTGGCCTTAGACAATTTTATGAGTGCCCGTAGTTTTTTGCTAATACTGATCAGAGATCCCTTCCCTTTTTGGGATTTTGCTCTATCATGTAGTAGCTTCCTCCTTCTATTGTATAGTTTGTTTATGGCTGGGGTCCACCAGACAGGACGTCTGCCTTTGGAGGACTGGGTCTTGGTTTTATTTGGGATTGCATGATCCATGCATTCCTGAAGGTGTTCATAGAATGCGTTTATAAAGGATTCTGTGGTCTGGGCCGTATTTTCCACAGGCCCGGGGGCTTTGAAGGATTCCACCTCGGTTTTGAGGAGTGTGAAATTTGCTTTAGAGAAGTTTTTCACTGTGGTTTTCTGGGCAGGGGGTGGGGTCGGGATGTGAATATCCAGTGAGATTAGTTCATGGTCTGATCTTACCAGTGAGGGATACTCTTCTGGTCTGGAGCATAGAGTCCCCATGTTGGTGATGATCAGGTCCAGTATGTTTTCCCCTCTTGTGGGAGAGAGTAATGCTCCCAGTCTATGTTTGGGTAGTTGAAGTCGCCCAATATAATGGAGTTTGGAGAGACCTTCATATTTTCCAGTGTTCTCAGGAAGGCCGAGTGGGGTTCCTGGGTTTGGGAGGGTGGTCTGTAGCAGGCTATAAACTGGAAGGCAGTTTTACCCACTGTTAGTTGCACATGGATAGTCTCTGATGCTTTGTGCTGTGCCACCAACCTGGAGGTGTGGGTACCTTTGACGAATATTGATACTCCCCCTCCTTTTGTGGTCCGGTCCAAGTTTTGGGGCTGAAAAGCATGGTATGAGGTACAACCTGGTAGTGCTGGGGTGCTCTCGGGAGCCTTGAACCAGGTTTCTGTTACTGCACAGATATCGATGTTCTCCATGCTAAGGAGAGTTTCGAGTGCGTGCATTTTGAGGTTTAGACTTCTGGCGTTGAGTAGCATTACTCTTAGTTTCTTATCCCTTGTGATACCTATGGAGGTGGGTTTGTCTTCTGAGCCTTGCCTAAAAAAGGCACTATGGGGGTAGCAAGAGCTTTTGCCAATATCCAAAAACTCAGGGGTGACAGGTGCAAGCCGTCCCTAGTGAAGCATCGTGGCTTGTCGAGCATGTCATCCCAGGCTGACAAGCATTGGATCCCCTTTGAATGACACCAATACTTAAGCCAATTGTTGAAATTGATCATCTTGTCTTCATATTGTGGCATCATTCTTGGTGAGGGTAAGATGCTACTCAAGGTCAGGGTCATACCAGCCTGGGCTACATGCTCAGAGAGATTCTCTGTCTCTTTTCCTGTAGTCCAGGGAGGTACGTCTCAGGTCATTCACACCAGCATGGACAATGACTGAGTCATATTTGTACTTGCCTTGGAGTGACCTGAGTGCTTGTGTTATGTGGCGGATCCTAGCGCCCGACAGGCAGCTCACCGTGACCTTCTCCTTGTTCAGCCTGGTGAGCGGGACGTCAGTGTGCCTGAAGATAGAGTCACCTATTACAAGTATATCAGGTGTGTTGTTTAGCCTTAAGGGCTGTGACTGTTCGGCACACTGGCTTTGTGAGCTATGTGTTGCACGTGTTTTGTTTTGGGGTAGCGGTTGCTTGGGTGTCTGCTTTGGAGGTCTCTGCTGCTTAGGCAGATTTTTATTTAGAGCCTCCGAGTATGTTTTTGTGTGTTTATGTGTTTGGTTTGCTGTCGTGGTAGGTCTATGTGAGACTGGAATTGTAGTGAGTGTGGTTTCCTTCTCCTCCTAACTGGTTACGCCAGTACTGAGTTGAGAGAGCTTAGCCTCCAGTTTGGCTATATGGTTGCATCTCTCACATGTGTTGGAATTTGTTGGGAGGAGGAGAGGATTGTCTGTGTACATGAGGCATCTGTAACATTGCCTCAAAATTCCCAGATTCACCAGCTGGACCAGAGAGGAGATTGACAACTGATCTTTGGACATGCTAGAATACTATTGGGAATTCCAATGGGGAACAAGGTACGAGTTTGTGAGGGTGTAGTGCTTTTAATTTTTTAGTGCTGACTTATATAATTGCTTTAGTGAGCAAGTGCCAGGTAACTTAAATGCAATGTGTTACAGGTAACTTAAATGCAAAAAGGACAAACAGTAACTTTCTTTCAAGTGAGACAAGGAAATAAGTACAGTAAGCAATGCAGATATCACTAGGGATCCACAGAAGCGCTGAAAAGCCGCGTTTTAGGTGGAATTAGCGTTTCAGGGAAATAACAAGCAAACAAACAACAAGCATACAAACAAAGCTAGGTTCAGCAGGCCTGGATCTAGTCTATGCTACAGCAAACAAGGTGTACCAATTTCAGTAAGAAACAGTTCAAATATGCAGGCACTATAGGCCTTTAACCAGAAATTCCCAGCTCAGAAGGGCCGAGTCCAGCCTCTCCTCCCACAAGAGTGCAGACCACGAACCTTCTTAATGTAAAATAACTGGCCTGAAGCCCAAGTGCTTAAACTAGAACTAATACACTTTTAGAATAACAGACACTGAGCCCTCAATCAGCAGTTCCCAACTTAGAAGGATGTAAGCTACCTGTCCTGCCACCACAGTGCAGGCCACAAACCTTCCTAATATAAAACAACTGGTCTGAAGCCCAAATGCTTAATCCAAAAGACTTAGAATGATAGCTACACTTTAATCAAGTTACTACCAAGCAGTAATAAATACAATTGGATACTTTAAAGAATGCCTGGATTAGTGCTCAAGTTATACAAACAAAGCAAGATTCAGCAGGCCTGGATCTAGTCTATGCTACAGCAAACAAGGTGTACCAATTTCAGTAAGAAGCAGTTCAAATATGCAAGCACTATAAGCCTTTAACCAGCAATTCCCAGCTCAGAAGGGCAGAGTCCAGCATCTCCTCCCACAAGTGTGCAGACCACAAACCCTCTTAATGTAAAATAACTGGCCTGAAGCCCAAGTGCTTAAACCAGAATTAATACACTTTTAGAATAACAGACACTGAGCCCTCAATCAGCAGTTCCCAACTTACAAGGATGTAAGCTACCTGTTCTGCCACTACAGTGCAGACCACAAACTTGGTTTGCTTCTTCCTCTTGAAGCTTCCAGAACTCTTATTGGAAGCTGTAGCTGGAAACACTTAATTCCTAAAAAAACATCAGTTAAGCCAGCAGAAGATGTTACTGCATTCTCCTTATCAGAGGTTTGACTAAGCGACACAACACTATTAGCCACAACTTCACTTAAATGCACACTAAGTGGCCTAGTGACTAAATGCACCTTGATTGAATGGTCACTGGTTTAAATTACATTGTTTTCTTTGTGATGTTACGCATTGAAAAAGAGCTCTGCTCGAAAGCTTTGTGTTACTTATACTATTGTTAGTGCATTAAAGTCATTGATGGTGTACTCCTTGCTTTGTTTTTTCCATTTTATATGTAGTAGCTTGTGGAGTACTTTGGTTCCAGGATGTGGTGTTGGTTGTTTGGTGAAGTAGCAGAGATATCCTTCCTCTATAAATTTGGGTAGTTTGCTTTGAAGCTTCAATGAACAGGCTGAAAGCACCTTCTGCTTGTTGAAGGTGTAACAGCACAGGACTCACTAGAAGAAAGTGTTCAGTCACTGAGTCTGCCAGTTCACAACCAACCGCTGAACAAATAAATATATTCAACCACCGACAACAACAATAAGAGTAGGCAATTTGGGTCCAATAAATAAATCTCCCTCACAAATCAAACTATATGGCAAGAATATCATATGTTTATTGACCAGGATAGTCACAGTAGCCTAGTGGCCTCTTTTTGGGTAAACCAAGTTGATATTCATGCTGACTACTGGAAATGTGGCCAGAACACAGGCAAATTCTCTTACTGTTTTCAAAGTTAGAGGGAGCTGGGGTGCTGTGGACAGCAGGAAAAGATATCTGCGAGCAGGAGGTAGTCTTACACTGTGCTATGTAACACTGGTGAATTGGATTTATAAAATGTTTTAGGAAATTAAGATTTACACAGTGAGGATACCACTGCAATACTGGAAATGTCTGATGGCGGACTAGATAACAAAACTCTATTTCATTCGATGCAGTAGAAGGAACTGAATGATGACACTATTCTGTCCTGGTAACAGCTGCAGAGGGATGGACACGGGGAAACTAAGATGGCAGAAGGTGCTGCTCCAGTGGTTGTGGAAATGGATAACAGCTGAAGGGATGAACTGAGAGGTGCAGATTCTCTTCTATGGGAACTATTAGCTTTGGTGAGTTTACTTAACATGGAAGTATCTTATCAGCTGGTGGAAAAAGATTTTGCACTGCAGTTACAGCAATACAAACCGTATGTACTACAAACCGTTTGTGAAGTACAAATACAAAAAAGAGACCTGTTGTTAGGGGTTTAGGGTAATTAAAATAACTGATGGCATTTGGCAAAGATATTTGGTATGGGACAATATTATTATATCACACGGCTTTACAACCACAGGATGTCCACTCCTTTATTAATTTGGGACAAGAACAGTTCTTGGAAGATTGAATCTTCTCAGATAAAGGAAACATTTTTTTTTTTTTTTTTTTACTATTAACAATTGAAAAAGGAGTGTGTTCCTTGAGCTGAACATATTTTGTGCATTACATAAATCTGGAAAGAAAACTGATAACTCAACTGAAAACTAATGTTTTGGAAGAAAAAGAACTTGAGCAGTTTTCTTTGTCAGAATGTGATGCAGTATGTTCAATTGCAAGGCTGAAAGGTGAGCGAGATCTTTGGATGGAGGCAACGGCCATTGAGTATCTTTGAAAGTGTGTGATAATAAAACTAAGCATGTACCAAGTGCAATAAAAATACATGAAATATTGGGCACTATTAGATATTGGGGTCAACAGAAAATGTTATTTTTGTGGTTCTGAAAAGCATTTGGTGAGTAAGTGTGATAAAAATATGCGTGTGGGGAAAATGGTCATTCTTAAAAGGAATACAGTAAAACAGTGGTTAGTTTCTCAGATCATTGGGATATATGGGGGGTGTTTGGAGAAAATACTGAAATAATCAAGAAGGGAACAGGTACTACATGTTTAACATGAACAACTAGAGAAAGTTGGAATTAATCAGAAGATAAAATGTCATATGAGGATATGCTTCTGTTTTACACCTGCTGGGTTAATAGACTTTTAAAAAGCAGTATAAAAAGGTTTACCTGGAAATGGAAACACAGTGTCATAATAGAAATAAAATAGAATGTGGAAGGTTAGTTGAATAATATTACAATTTACTAGAAAAATAATAAGGAAATATTTGAAATGGAAGAAACGAAGAATTAATGAGAAATGCAATTTTATGAGATGAGATTTTATCTTAAAAGAAAATAAAACACAGACGTTGCTACACCATTATTGGGAAAATGTTTGACAAGGGGAAAAAAAGGAAATGGATGTTATTAAATGCATAAGGAAAGTAGTTAAGTCGTAAGAAGGAATAATTAATGTAGTAGAAAAGTATGTTATGCAAATATATAACAAATGTAGGGGACAGTTATTATAAGCAAATGAGGTGTTAGGAGGCAAGATATAGAAGTTGTTGGGAATTTAGAGGGTTAACTAATAGTACATGAATTAAAATTGGTACCGAAAGTAAATACCCAAACTATACGAGAGGGCATGGATTATTTACTTTACAGAAATAATCTATAGCATCTGGTATGACTTGAACATTTACATCACTGACAATATCTTATGCAGGTGATTAAGTAGTAGCACATAAAAACATTATTTATGCTGGGGTGATTCAGGAGCTAGAAAAGTTAATAGCAGTGATAAAGGTTAAAAATAAGTTGACTGAAGCAGTACTGGGTATTTACAATTTCCTTGTTAAAGGAAAAGTGTTTGCTATTAATTTTGGTAAACCAGAAGCAGTTACTAAGTAGCAAAATGAAATTCTAGAAGAAATCTAAGGTAATATAGAAAAGAAAAGGAATGTCATTTAGGGAAAAAAATCTAATATATGCCGTTATTAGTGAAATTACCTTATCTAGCTGGGGTTTCTATTTCCTACCTCCCAAGGAAAACATCTTTTTGGTTATTTTTTCAGTGTATTATGGGGAGACAGGTTAACTCCTGTGAAAAAGGTGGGGGTATGATGTATAATACAATGGAAATGGAGGTTTAGGCTTCATAAATCCTCTGGTACATTTATCATTTCTACATCTGTCCTGGATGCCACAGGTGATAACATTTTGTGGAAACACTTTGATAGCAGAATTCTTGAATAAGTATGTGACTACTTTCAAAATGGTATTTCAGCAAGAAATGGAGTAACCGTTACAGGCAACCTAAATGTGGTACAATATCAGAAGAAACATATTCTATGGAAATGTAATACAGGGGGGATCAGAGACAAAATGTTACAACAACATTAATACTAAGAAAAAATAGAGATTCAGAATACAGAAGAATGGTAAGACATCTTATGGTGAGCTTCTATAAACAGTGAGATACAGGATCAATAAAGTCCAAAAACAGTTGAGGAAACATGGTGCAATTTGTTTTGGGTGGAGGAAACTACTGGATATGTTTTTAACTGTGTGATAGTTAAGTACTAACGAAAATAGAATCCTCTAAGGGTAAGGTACCAGTAAAACCAACAAAAACCAAATGCAAAACAAAGGTACAGGTACTCCACGACAATCAAAGCCAACCAGTCTGTGTAAAAAATCCTTTATTTCAGAATAGTAAGCGCTTTCGCGTCTACAAGGGACGCTTCATCAGACTTGAATAAAAACTTAGAAAACAGTCTCATTAAAATACTCAAAGACATGATCACATGGACCAATGACTACAGAGTCACAATCATAAAAGAATTACACCTAAAAAAAAAAAAATATATATATATATATATATATATATATATATATATATATATATATATATATATATTGTACCTTTGTTTTGCATAGTTAAGTGCTAATGACCTATCCCAGTTAAAAATATTAGCAACAGTTTAACATTAATGTGAATATAGAAATGCTCTTACATGGATTATGTGAAAAATTACATAGTAAATTGTGAGAAATGGTAGACAGAATATGTGATGAATTGTTGGATAATTTTAAAAAAGTGAGAAACTGTTGATGTACTGAACAAACTGAGATGGTTCTGGCTGAAAGGGTACATGGTAGTAACTTTTAAATCATGTACATACAAATTTAAAAAATAATAATAATAATTCTACTATCAAAACAAAGTGGCAGTTGACAGTTCTGTACTAAATACTAATTTTTGTACATATTTATACCTTGCGAGCTATACTAAGAAATATGTCACAAGAGTCAACCTAAACATTTGATTGGGTCTGTAGGTTTAAAGCCAGAATAAAACTTTTCTTTGTTCAACTGATCAGGCTATAAAAAGTATTCAAACACTCTCCTGCTATATTAGAAATAGCCAAAAGTAAATCAACAGTATACATTAAATATTTGAACTTGGCAATGTGAATTTTAATTGCATGCATATTAACACTGGCCTGGTCTGCCTAAACAAAGGGGCTTAAGTTCAAAATAAACATAGATGAGGGGCATCCAAGATGTCTGCACACTGATCAACAGCTTAATTTAAGCTCTACCAATGTTTAAAAGAAACTGAGAAATAAAAGCTAATAATTCTGCCAGCTTGAGTAAAATTCAGTTACTAACAAGCAAGTACACTACCTGGATGCCAGCAAATAAGAAATGTAGATAACTTTAAAGAAAATCAACTAGAAAAGTTGCAGAGAAAATACTGACTGGGAAGAATCATACAACTGTTCAACAAAATCAGTTCAAGCTCCAGCTTCAGTACGAGAGTTTGTTTCTAATAATTGAGTAGAAAAATAAATCAAATGTACTCAGTGCTGATTAAGATAAATGAAACATTAAAATAGTATATCAACTCAAATAAAAGGACAGAAGTAGTAGTAGTAGTCTTAACTAGCTATTCAGATGAACTGATAAAACTGCAAAACTCAGAGGCTGAAATATAAAAAGGCTGGCTGAGTATGAGCTTTCTCAAGAAGAGTTGCTTCAAATAATGGTAGTGTTAGGACACAGCACACAGAGAAAACATAAGACTTTCTGCTGTACCAAAGAATCTGGAAGGAACAGAATGTAGTAATTTTGTGAAAGCACAAATAAGAAAATGTAATGATATTCCATAGTAGGATTTGTTAAGTGAAAGGGCACACTGAGTGTATGCTCCAAACCTGGCCATGAAAAAGCAGCTAAGACCCATATTAGTAAAAATGCAATCATACCAGAAGAAAGAGTTGTTCCTGACAAACCTGTGGCAGAAGGGCAACGTATTAAAAATCAGAAACAGTGGAGTTTTTGTGGAAAATGATTATTCACTGCATACCAGGCTCAAGAAAAGCAAATTTATCTCAAGAATCAGAAAATGCTGAGAGGCAAGTGTGAAATTCAAGCTGCTGTATCAGCTGTCTTCAGAATATTTTTCCTGCAGGATCAAATATATTTTTCATGCTGAACAGGCTAAGGAGGAAATAAAAAAGTTTATCCAACAAAAAGAGAATCTGCTTCTCATTCTTCTGAAAATAAAGCTCATAGACAGACACTTTGACAGTGAAACCTTTTCCAGTGTTCTAAAGTAAAATGCTTGAAAGAGAGAAAAAGCACAGGAGTCGATAAGAAGAATTACCAGTACCTTGGACTTGAACCAGAGTCTAGTTTTGGCAGATGGAGACAAACCGGAAGACCAACATTATGGGAAGTAATGAATAAATGTGAGTTTATAAAGCATCAGTCATATTTGCAAAATATGGCTTTGCGAGAAAATGTGGCTGAGAAACATTGGACTTTTGTTGACTTTGTTAAACTTGTATGTAGACTGTAAAGCATATACCTAAACTTCATGTCATCAATGTTTAGGAGGATACAGAAGGGGCAAAAGTAACTGTAGGTAAAACAAATGTTGTTCTTAATAGTATTTCTATAAACCATACCATCAAATAAGCCGCATGTCATATAGTAAAGCAGATTTGTGTAGTATGTAATCAAGTGTATCTTACATGTGGGGGTGAGCGTGAGTCTTTTCAGTGACTGTTGCACGTGATAAAGATATTAAAGAAAATAGGTATTTTTTTTTTAAGAAACTGGGGGTTGGCATAATGGTTAAGTTAAGGTGTTTACCTCCCAGACATAAAATACAGGGTTTGAGTCTCACCTTTGAGAAATTAGCTAAGCTTAAAAATAACCTGCAAGGGCAGCTACCTTAATACTTACCTATAATAAAGGCATTACAATGTAAAAAAAGAAGAAAGGCTGGACATAATATGCTGCAATCTTGGGCTGTTAGGGTATGGGATGGGGTGTGAAAGTACCCTGATTACATTACATGTACAGCTGAGATGTTTTCTCTTATTTTTGCAGGCATGAATGCCTGGATTAATGCCCTTGGCTTAACCTAAAAGCAAATGTTTTCTGTATGCAAGTAGGCTTAAAAATAATACAAAATGAGAAATGCCAAGATAAGTGCTAAGTTTCTTGCATGAGCAATGGTATTAACTTGTGTTTTTTTTTTCCTCTTTAACAAATGTTTAATGGGTGACGTCTGAAGGTGAAGGCAGATGTACAGTCTGCTCTTACGTTTCCATGGAAACAAGCTGCCTGCAGGTGAAAAGAATTAATCTTGACACTTCTGAGCAATGTTTGCCTAGGGAAATGCAAAATTTAAAGGTATAAGTGCAAGCAGTTCAGCAAAAAATAAAGTCTGAAATTACTGGAAGTGAATAAGAGCAGCTTTCTTAGCAGCCTTAATACATCAAAGCATTTAACAGAACAGTGTATAATTTAGAATTATTTAATGATAGCCAGTGCACTTTTTCTTAAGGTTAAAAGTTAATGAATTCTGAAACCATACAAGTTGTTTTTCACATCTGGGAGGGGAACAGGGATAAAAAGAATTACAGTTCGGATAAAAAAAGAACAGTCTGCAATCAGTGTAAGTGGGAGCACAGACTGTAACATGTGCTTTAGCATGAGTAACCTTAATTTTAGGTTCCATAATACCTTTAGGTGCAGCTGTCGATTTGGGGCAAATGTTCCTATCAAGAGCATTAAACTTCATTTTTTGAAGATGTACATAGTTTTGTGTGTTTATTTTAAGTTAAAATGATATGGGGTGTATTCTGAATATGTATTAAGTTTTTTTTTTGTTTAAGGAGTTTCATTAAGACAAAATGTCTTGAAAATGTGACAACTATTCAAAAGGTCAACCTGCCAAAGATTAGTATGTGCATGTAACACAAAAGTTGGAAATACGCATTCAAAAAAGCTGTCATGTATATTTGCTGGCTTCACTACTTGTATTATTTTGGAATGTAAATGTCCTTACAGGTAGAAACAAAAAGGTAAGAGTATTAAATTACATTAAGAAATGCAGAGTGCAAATAGCAATGCTGGAGCAGACACATTTAGAAAGAAATGAGCATGTGAGTTTGATAAAGAAAGGATTTCAGGATGGATATTCAGCAAAACATCAAGGAAACAATAAAATGGAGTAATTATAATAATTGCTAGAGGAGCTTCAATAGTGATAGAAGGGAAAAAGATAATAATGGTAGATTTCTTGAAGTAAGGGGCTACTGGCAAGGGAAGAGGGTTACACTGGCATGTATTTATATTCCACCAAAAACGGCTATTTTGGAGGTTAAGAAAATTTTGAGATAAATAAATCAGCTTTCAGCAGGGAATACGACTTATAGATGGAATATGGAACTTGATTTGCAATAGTGAGGATGTATCTTGGGGACCTAGAAAAGCAAATATAACAAAAGAGGGTAGATTTCTGAAGAAATTTATGAAAATATTTGGTATGGAAGACATGAATTCAGTAGCAGGAACTCAGAGAGAATTTACATATTATTCTCCATCTAGACAGAGATTATTTTAACAGGAAAATGTGCTTTTTGTTCTCACACACATCCAGTAGCTATTTTAGATCATGCACCAATAAAAAGCTAAGACAAAAATGCAGAGTGATGAATTAAAAAATGAGATACTGTTGCTTTCCCATCTACCTGTTAAAAAGAAAGGAATTTAAGGAATGGGTAGTGGAAATTATCTGAGAGTGATTAGGGAAGACATAAATTTCAAAACAAGTTATAGCTAGTGAGTGGGATAAAATGAAAATGGAGTTTAAAAATACAGTAGAAATAAAAAAAGAAAAACATGATTAAGAAGTAATAGGAGTTATTTACAGGAACTGGCAAAGGTTAAAGTATTGCAGAATAAGGGGAATCTCACAGAACAAGAAGATGTGCAACTGCAAGTGCTAAAGAGAAAACAGGGGTTTATCTGGATAATATGCATGAGGTTAGAAAGATTACTGTCAATCAACTGTTGTTTGAAAATAATTCCAGAACACAAACACATTTAGCCCAACAACTTAGGCAACAGACAGTAGAATGGCTGTCAAAATTAAGGAGCCTAAAACAAGAAAAATAACCCCAGATCATGTAAATGTATTAGATATATTTTGGAAAGTCTATGAACATTTTATAGAGCAAAGAAATATGGAAATCAAGAAAGAGCACAAAGGAAAATACATATGGAAGACTTAAGAATGCCAAGTTTAGAAGTATGAGGTTCAAAAATTAACAGTTAAAGATGGGGGAATGAGATAAAAATGGTGATGTATAATCAATCTGCTGGAAACCCACCAGGAACAGATGGTATTCCTCTGGACATCTGGAATTTAGGAAAGAAAGTCATAAAGATCTGGAAGGCTATGTTAAATAGAATGGTGAAAGGAAGGGAAACACCAAAATCTTGGAAGAAAGTTGTGGTGGCTTTAGTACCTAAACATGGTAATGACCCCTAAGACCCAGCAAAAATACATGCTCATTTTGATTTTAAACCATGAGTACAAAGTGTTTGTCTGCACTAGCTAAAAGAAAGGCAGATATGGATCAAATATATGGATCAATTTTACTGCTTTTCTCTGATATTGTAACTTCTGACAATTTATTTGTTTGTTTCTCATTTTGTTATATTGTAATGTATTGAACTGTAATTTCTGTAAATTCTTGTAAAATACTGTGCAATCATAATTTGTTTGTGGAGGTTTTCTCCCCAGGCCTCTGCCGAAAATGGGCTCCTGTCCCAGTCGGATTTTCCTGGTCAGCAAATGTCAATAAATAAATAATAAATGTGGTTTTGTGGAGGGGAGGCAAATGTTTGACAACATTAATAGAACAATGATGATCTACAGGAAAGCAGAATGTAAGAAAATAAAACTGTTATTTGAGGGTCTTGATGCAGAGAAAACATTTGACAGAGTAAGCTAGGATTTTATTAGTAGGACAAATGAAGCATATGCATTCACTGATGTAATAATAAGTTTAATTAGGGGGGATATATGAGGGATTGGTGTCAAGAATTAAAGTGAGAGGGTTCCTCTCTGATAAGTTTTGTCTGAACAGAAGAACCAGACAGGGCTATCCTCTTTCTCATTTGTTATTTGCTTTATATTTAGAGCTGCTGGCAAAGAAAATAAGGGACTCAGAAATACAAGGATACAACTGATATGGTAATCAAGAAATGTTGACTTTATTTGCAGACAATATTATTCTGTATCTGATAAATCCAGAAAAGGATAGTTCAGTGTTGTGACACATTTCTGAGACAGTCCTTTACACTATTAAAAACAATGAAGATAAAACAAAGGCTATAGCCATAAATGATTTAGCCACACATCAGTTGGGAAAATATTAAACAAAAGATAATAAAAAAAATTGAGAGACTAAAAGTTCATTTTTATGGATATGGATAGTAAGATACATACAGTGAAAATGTTTTTAGTCCCTTTAGTTTTATATACAGGTTGGGCATATATTTATCAACCAGAGAAGTTGTGGACAGTAATTAATAAAGAGATGATGGAATTTATCTGGGAGGGGAAGAAGTCAAGGGTTAAGTGGGATAAGTTGATGCTTCCAATAGAACAAGGTGGTTTAGGATTACCCGATTTGAATGGATATTTTAGAGCTGTGCAATTAAGGCTCATATATATATATATATATATATATATATATATATATATATATATATATATATATATATATATATACACATAACTCAAGGAGAAAGTTATAATTCAAAGTGGAAAGAGATGATGATGATGAAGCAGGGTGGGAATTCAAGAAATAATGAGAAAGTAGGATCTTGGATGTAGACCCTTAAGGAGAACAGCAGCAGCCATACAGAATAATATATTCATAAAACATCAGAAAGTATTCTAGGAGCTAAACCAACACAGTAAGGTAGAAAGGAGATTTGCAGATTGGGATGACTGCAATTAGGTGTATAGAGAATAGGCAAGCGGGGGCAGGAATTTACTGGAGAAAAGAGGCAAAAGAACCAAGGTATCAGTAAGAAATAACTGGAGACTGAAAGGTAACAGAATGGGATGAGGCCAAGGAGACATTTGGACTGCAGACTAGAGACTGCCTTCCCTGTCATGAATCGATATTTGAGTACATGCAGAGAGAAAGGGATAGGAGAATCCTATGAGAAAGAACTGATGTGGTACAGTTTCATTTGAATCGAGAACGGAAGTTGCTGTTAAACACACACACACACACACACACAACACACACACACACGTATATATCAGATTATGTTAGAAAAGACTGGGAAGAGAGTCTGGATAAACAATTTGCAAGGAAGCAATGGGAGGACATATGCATGGTTCCCAAGTAATCAAGAAAATCTAGAAGGTTTAGGATTTTTCATTGGAAGTGCTTGCTTCGATATTTTTCCTCAGAAAAATGGTAAATGCTGGAAGCGTGATAGGGAAGAAACAGATAACTAGGAACATGTTCTCACAGCGTAATGAGATGGCAGATTTATCAGATTCCCTACATAGCACTCTGTCAGAAATATTGCGTGAGCAAATGGTTGTAACGAAGGAAAAGATTTTTTTGAGCTGGATCACAGGATCTGAATTGCCTACGGCTTGTTAAGTTTAATTCAAGTAGTTGCCAAAAAAGCAATTTCCAGAAAATGGAAATCAAAGTCTAAACAAACTATATTTGAAGTACTGAATATTGTAACACAGCTAAAAAAAATGGAAATGGCACCTTTTGAAAAGGTAAGGAGCAAGTTACATAGAACTAAATGGAAATTGTGAGAACAATACATGCAGAATAATGTTCAGGAGGAATGAGGTTTAAGGGAAGGCATTAAATGAACAATTTATGTAATGTTGGAGTGATGACAGTTATAAAAAAGGATCATATGTAATGTATTATGCATGTTACTGGAAATGTGTTAATATGGTTTGTTTTATATTAATGTAAGCCTGCCTATGTCTTAAGTGACAACTTAATAAAGGTCTTCAAAATGTTGTGTATAAAGGGCATTCCTGTCTGCATCTACCCTGTTGAACTATAGTTTGCGCATGTTTGCTATCATATCTTATAAAACGTGACTGACCACATCAATGTCCTTTCCAGGAAGTAGTACAAAGTAATTTTGATCCAATAAGTAAGGAACTAAGTAGTCACTAACCCTAAATATTCACTTATTTTTACGAAAAGAGTAATTTTTTACTCAACTAAAATGCTTATCTGGATGCTAACTCATAAAAGTATAACAATGGTATACTTTTTCACTACAAAAGGGTAGAAGTGTTTCTAAAATTATAAAAGATTATATATGACAATATGTCATGGTCAGGCAATTTGGTTTTGGTTAATGTTGATAAGATTTTTACACCACAATCTCCAAAATCACGATCTTATTAAAATTTTGCATCATAAAGCTCCCTCTTACTAGATGAGAGTACGGTCAATTAATAGGTGGACGTCATGATGATTTTTGTTTTTTATACAGTTTCCTTCCATTGTTTTGTAAGCGCGGAGAAAAAAAATCCATCTTGGCCTTTAAATCAATATTCTCTCAGTACTATAGACAAACTTTTGCATGTCAACAGCTATATAATCTGCATTGCCAGTATAGCTCTTTGTGACTGACCTTTACATGGTTAACCATAATGTTTTTGTTATCTTAAGCTGATCATTCAGAAAACTAAGCTGCATTTTTATTACTCATAATGTCTTCTATTTAATGACTGCAAATATGACAGCATAAATCTTTATATGCAGTTTATTTGCTCAAAAAGAAAACCAAATGAAACTGATTTTAGGACGAATAATCTGTAACTTACATTATCTGTGCAGAATATGGGTCAAAAACTAACTTTATTGAGCTGATTATTTGAAGAGTGATGGTATATTAAATTCAGAATTAAAAGCTTCCAATCTGAAAGTAGTCTACAAAGCATTTCAATGCCATAACATATCCAAGCAGTTGTAAGGATGCAAAGAAATATGTCATTCTCGAGTATGTTTAACTTCCAAAAATGATATAACTCTCCAGATATCTACTGTAACAATTCAAGCAATATTATAATACTTTCTTGATTAACATCAAAATCAGCAGCCAAGGTAATTATATTAACTTTGTGTTTATTAACCTTTACTGACGTTCTGATATGCAAGTTGCTTAGAAGTTAAACGTGGCATAGACCTTATAATAAATTGTAATTCAATACAGTAAATCTTTAATAACAGAATCTAGGCATGGCAGTCCTTAAACTGCTTTAAAACAATAAAAAGTGGTCTTTAAGCAAAAATGAAGCAACTTTACTGCTAGATGAATTTATCAATACTTGTTTAAAAATATTCTTACTAGCTAACAGCATATGCTTAAATGAAGAGAAATTAGTCTCTTGCAGACAAGTAACAAAAGGACAGATGTGCTACAAATAAGCAAGTGCTTTCTTCTAAGAACTTGGGTTATTCCATTTTCATTTATTGATCAAGCATGCGATTTATATGCAAACTGAACTATTATGGACTTTTCCCTAGGCTGCAGCAGGGCCTCGGTAAATACCACCCCCCAAAAAAATAAACATTATTAGCTGGGAAAACAAAGAAAAACACTAGAACAACATTTTTTTTTTATCAGCCATGAGTTCAAATAGTCCTCAATGTGGAACTGTGGAACATTCTAAAGCTTTAGTAACAAAAGATCAAAAGACTACTCTTTGATCTTGAAAGATTAAGGACTTGGCATTCCCAAGTTGTCTTAGTCACATCTGAAGGAGATTGAAACAAATATGGCAATACCTTCCTTGGACTTAAAGTCAAGTACTGCTGAAAGGCTAGTATGCCAGAGAATTCTTCTTATAAGGCAAAAGGTCTTTCTTTATTGTGCACCTTCAGAAAGGAGAATCTATAATACTGAAACTGATACCAGATTTGCCACTCTTTTTAACTTTTGTAGGTTTCTGTAAAGTAAATTTCTTTTGAGAGAGAGTGACATGAACTTAACTATTACAATTCTTATTTAAAATATTATTACAATAAACACACCTGGGGCTGCAGGAACATAAAGAATTAAGG
This sequence comes from Protopterus annectens, assembly GCF_019279795.1. Classification (NCBI taxonomy): domain Eukaryota; kingdom Metazoa; phylum Chordata; order Ceratodontiformes; family Protopteridae; genus Protopterus; species Protopterus annectens. The sequence continues at coordinate 1,516,010,647 of NC_056732.1, read as the reverse complement.
AATAAAATAGGAAGTTGGTGTTTCAGTGTGCAAATGAAAGGGGAGAGGAAAGGAGGGGAAGCAATCTTGGTTAAAAAGACAACTGGTATAGTAGTTTAGGATGACAAAACAGACCCGGGGGGGGGGGAGATTCATTGCAATAACAGGGTATTGGAGAGGGAAGACAATAACCATAGTAAGTTTATATTTGCCCCCTAAAACACCATTGAGGGATATAGTGGAAATTTTAAGCAAACTGACTGCTTACTGCCAGGGAATTCTGATGAATGGAGGATACTGGAATGAAGTCCTAGATGGTGAAGATGTTCTGGGAGCCCTAGAAACCTGCATACTTTAGTGAATGCCTGTTTTTTGCAAAAGTATTTAAAAGTGTTAGGTTTAAGGGATGTTAGCGAGGTGCTGAGTAAAATAAGGACATGTACCTTCTCCCCCAGGTATCATTCTTGGGCTATGCTGGACAGAATATCTTTCTCTCAAGAACATACAGACTTCATAGTAGACTTTCAGACCAATCCGATTATCATGCCCAATCATGCCCTTTTGCAAGCACAACGCTGGGTGATGGATAGGAAGAGACTTAGCAAACACTGGGCATTCCCAAGTTGTCTCCTTTGGAGGTAGAATTTCTTGATTTGGTTTAGAGGGATTATATGACAAGGTAGCCCATTTTGACTTCACTCTGGGAGAAATAAGTAGAACAGTGGATAAATTAAACCAGGAAATACAGAATGAGGTAATGTTCAAAGAATGAATAATTTAGAAGGATGGAATTATCTTCAGAGTATGATAAGGGTTAAAGAACTACAAGGTAAACAGGAAAGGCTTTCAGATATAGAGAGGAAAGAGTGGATAGAGGCAAAGGAAAAACTGGAGGAGAACTTAATTCATTTAAGCAAGCATAGAAGGGTAGCCTTAAAACAGACCTACTTTGAGTACAGCCCCCAAGATGATTAAATGTTTGCATTGAAATTAAGAATCCAAAAGATTCAAAATGAGGTGACTAAAATTAGAAACCCTAGTTCATCAAAGGTGGAGACATCAGCTGGGAAGATCTTAAAAGCAGAAACTATTTTGAGAGAGTTTATACTGAGGAAAGGGTGGTGAGAGATTGGCATGGAAGAGTGGAAAACTTTCTAGACAAACTGGGTCTCTCTAGATTGTCTCAGGAAGAGGGGGATGAGTTAGTGTGACTCAACCTCTGAAGAAAATATGGCGGTAATTAGACATCAAACACCAGTGAAATCTCCAGGTCCTGAAGGTATCCCATGTGAGGTATGAAAGTTAGTGACAGATAAAGTGATCAAGGAATGGGTGAGCCTATTTAATGCAATGTAAAGGGAAATTAAGTGCCTGGATCATGGTTGGAGGCAGCATTGGTAGTATAACCTAAGGAAGGTAACGATCCAACAGCTCCAGGAGCATATACACCCATATCACTATTAAATCATGATTACAATATTTTTATATTTATTTAGACTACCCCAACTCCATGTGCAAAATGGGAAAAAGGGGCTGAGGATGGATGGAGAGATTAGGCTAAAAGACTGGCAAAGAGACTCCAAAGTATTATTCACTTAGACCAGTGTGGGTTTGTAAGAGGTAGAGAAACATTTGACAATATCACCAACACACCAATGATTCAGGGATTAGCGGAAAACAGGAAAAGGAGCCTATTATTCATAGTATCATAGCAGAATACTAGGCTAATGACCCAAGTGGAAATTTTATGCCTAGCCAAGTTCCTCAGCTTTATTACTTGCTGGGATTAGATGTGGAGAAAGCATTTGGTAAAGTTCACTAGCATTATCTTTTTGTGGCTATGATGGCCTTTGGGATATGAGAGCACATGAACCTTCTACGGAAGGAAGCCCAAGTTTGTTGGGATCAGTCACTGCTACTGATTTGACAAGGGGGGTTGGAAGGATATTGCAAGGCAACCCAACTTAAACTCATTTATCTGCTTCAATCTGTTTGAGCAATACAGAACAAGGTGGAGGCAAATGGCAAATGAATAGGGAGATAACCTCAGAAAAAGGATAACATGGGAATGTGATCCAAGATCATTAACAGGATCTCAGAAGAGCTATTTTACAATCAGGCATTTAGCTATTTACAGGACTAGGTGGGAAAGACAAGAGATAGTGTGGTACTTAAATACCTAGCTCCAACAGGGGTGGGGCAAAAACTGGATGCTGGGAGATGTCCATGATCTGCAGTTGACAGATGGAGATCTTTGAACGTTCAGCTAAGGTGTGTGTATTGCTGTAAGAAAGACCTTCTGTACTGCACAGCTTACTGGTAAAGGGTTTGTATCTAGATCTAAGGATATCACTGTCTCTCCTTACCCAGTCCTCATTAGGCTAATCATTGAACATAACACCCCGTTTGGCATGGATCTATCCAGATACATGCAGCAACTGGAATGCTCACAGAGAAGAAAGTATACAAGGCCTACACAACATGTCCTATATAGACCGATTCAAAGGCCTGTCACTATACTCTGTATTTTACAGACTGCTTAGAAGTATCCTGTGTCTGGAATACAAGGCATCCTCCAACCCATTAATGATGAATTTATTGCAGATCAGCAAGTCAAATGGCATCAAAAATAGTCTAGGGATCTAAACTTTTTCTGTAGGTTTGGAGGGACAGGTATACCTCTCAGAGGATACTGCTGCTATGGAACTGACCCCATCTGCAAAAGATAAAGTTAATTACTGTCCATTCTATACATGGGAAATGGAAAATTGACCCCAGGACTGCCACCTGTACTACTAATGGACAGAGGGGGCTCTTAAATACTGTATCCCATGCATGGTTCCCCTCAAATTATCCATGGTATGATCCCAGTTATTCGTTTTGGGGGTAATATAGAATTATTGAACAGTGAATGGATAAGGCCAATCTATAACCAAACAGGGGTTACATTGAGCACAAAAAGGAAAATTGTCTAGGTTTAAAATGTCCCACAAGGGTAGTAGCTACCTTAGTACTTACTTATGAAAGAATAAAAAAAAATCTTATTAATGAATAATTAATGGCAATCAAAGTACACCTTTATATCACATGCTTTAACATTTGTTTTCCATTTTTGGTTATAATTTTCATACATTTTGCTATTTAAAATAAACATGATTGTTAAAAATAAATAATAATATGACTTTTTATGGAATGCAGGTTCTCTCAGGTAAATATTACCCGAATTGTAAGACTGAATAATAAATTAAATGATGTGTGTAGATGTGTTGATTTTGAGTATAGTGACTTTAGCAAGACATATGAAACTGAAAGATACAATATTAATGTAGCTGGTAGAGGAGGCAGTGGAATGGAACAACTGCTAATGACTAAAGAATATGCCACTGAGATTTTGTTTTGTTTTCTTTTTTGGCATCAAATTATTTCATCAAAAACCTTAAGTTTGAAATATCTCAATAATCTCTCTCTTTTAACCCATCATGTATCCACAAACCTGCCAAAAATGGAATAGCTAGCTATTGCAAACTGTTATCAATGTGAAGGACTGTGAAGGTGCAAAGGAGGTCATTATATCTTACAGCTAGATAAGACCTTACTCTACGTCCCAGACTGGGGGGAGGGAGTAGGCTCTGCAGTGTGAGTACCACCATAACCATAATCTTCAAGTCACAGCTCTCATGTTCTGAGCCTTTTCTAGGAGCTTGCACTACAACAGAGCTCATCCTCACTGCTGCTTTCCAGGACGGGAAGATTATCATTGTCTGCACTGTTTACTTTTCAGGGTTTAAAGACCAAACACAGGCTGCTGGGGGGATGCAGCTGCAGACAAACCCCCTACAACAGCAGCAGTACCAAGTGTAAAGTGGTCGTTAATGGCAATGTGTCTTTGGAAAGAGAAGCAAACACTGGGGTCTGTGCTGGGCTACTGCTGACAGCCTTATCCTCTGGTATTCATACGGAGTGAAGGATGAGACATACTTAGTTTTGCATGATGATAAACCTGAATCAGAAAGAGAAAGCTAAAGGATTTAACAGGCAGTGGAAGGGGGATAAGTAATGGGACTTAGAAATGCTTCCACTTGTGACTTTCTCCACCATTCTGCATTACTCCTTCTGAGTTCCAACTCCTCCATTTGTATCCACATCCCTTTTTCACCACTGCATGTTCTTTTCCAAACTCCTCTCCATTTCACTTCTCTGTAGCCATAAGCATTTGTCCTGATTTTATCCATATCTAATATCTTATAGGTTTCATAGGTGTTTACTAGGCTAATGACCACAAGGACCTTTTTAAGACTAACCATGCATCCCAAGTCTCTGACGAGTCCTGATACCCTTGATAAGTGTAAGCACGGGCTTGGGAGATGAAACACTTACAAGCTAGGGTCTGGGAGATGAACCATTTACAGGTTGCCTGGGCCTGGGAGATGAACCATTTACAGGTTACCTGTGTCCATTAGAGACACAGGTGCCAAACCAGGGATGAATTTCCTGTTCCCCATGCAATTGTCCAGGATGCACTTGAATTGGGTTAGGGGGGAACTCTGCATCACATGGATGGGGACCCTGTTCCACAGACAGGGTAGTCTCTGGGATACATACCTGTCTGTCCAACAGGTCCTATTTATATCACAGGCAAGGTTTAAGTCTTTAGAACAGATAATTCTGGTGCTGTTTGTTTTGCGGTGCTAAACCCTCCTTACCCCCTCTTCAACTGTCATCCCCATTCCAACCTCTGTCTTGTACTGTCTACACATGTTCCTTTTTCCCAACCCCTCAAGACCCCACTTCTCCTTCTTCTCTCTCTCATCCTCTAATCCCTCATCCTCTTTGCCCACTGCCTTTCCAACTTGCTTTTTCATCCCTCTCCCCTATCTCAACTCACCCTCTGGAAAAAAAAATCCACCATCTTCCTATTCCCTGTAAAAACTGCACAGAGCATGTCTTATTCTGCTGTGTAACTGTTTACCATGTTGCTATTATAAACTCATTCTGATGTTGCATTTGTTTAGCTGCCCTCTCAGATAAAGACGATTATGATGGGATACCCAGTCATGAATAATTTGTGTTTCAGACATGAATGCCAAGGAACACATCTGGATAGCAGAGTGAAGGATAGCTCAAGAACTAAATCTTGACATCCGTGTTAAGAACATACAACTCCTTAATTATGACAGAGGGGAGACTGTGCATAATTCTTTTTATAATATGCATGAGGCTTCAGCTGCTCAATGTTCTACTAGTTACAGGGAGGAAAAGTACAGGGCACAATCTATTTTGCATCTTTAAAAGCCATAAAAAATTAACACTACCAGACAAGTAGTGGCTAGTAGCTACACATCCTTCTGACAGACTAACAGCAATAAAACATGTTAAGCATTTCAGTCTGTCTTTTTTGTGTGGTAGCAAAACGTGTTTTACCGCTATTGAAAACTGTTAACATTTCATTCTGCTTTTATTTTGCGGCAGTAAGAAGTGTACAGCTTTAAGATCTGTTTTAGGTTCTTGTCTCTGTTGTGTGGTGGTCATTGCCTAAGCCACACATTACAAAGTTATTATGCACCTCTGAGTACAATACTGCACTATTTACAGTCACTGCAACTATCAAACATTATTATATTTCACTGTACTGACAAGACACTACAACTATTTCTATCCAGGCATTCACTGACAATAAGCTCTGTCCAACTGTACATTTTCATTAACAGTCCAAATTATATCATACTAAGAAAAGAAAGAAGAAATTGAAAAAGGGTATAATGAAGCAGTGAAATGCGATAGAACAATCTTGTGGTCATATTTACATGGTGCAATTAGTCATTTCTTCACTATTACAGGTGGTAGGATCAGCTGATTGGATGTGCGTGGTACAGGAAGGTAAGCAGAGACATCATCTGGGCATACAGATCACCACAAAGATCATTTCTGGAGTACTGTTTTTTTTTATTTTTTTTTTATTTTAGTGATATTATTTACTAAGAGATATTAGGGTGGTGGAAAGAACAACTACAAGGTTCAAGAACGTGAGGTGTAGGATTATGATTGCTATAAAAAATAAAAACATGGTGCTGTTTGGTCTTCAATGAAAGAAGGATGCTTAAGAAAGTCTCCTTTAGTAAGACAGTAATCAGTTCCTTAAACTCTGTTTAACCAAGATGACGACAATGACATTTCAGAGACCTTTAAGACATAACGACGCAAGTGAAGGAGGTAGGAGATGCAACTACATTGAAGGCAATTGATCAGTTTTATGGAACAAAAGGACCTGCAATCTCCGCCCGCTTGCTCCACCTTACTAAAACATGCTAATCTTGATTTTAACCCTGCCCCAATCCTAACATGCATTTTAACTTAAAAAAAGCCCTTCTCATAAACTACCACAAAGCAACACAGCTCAAACACTCACCACACACACAGGCATATACATACATACACTAAATCTGGCCTCTAACCTAATAAGTTTAAACATAACCACACACACACTCACACACACATACACTTAATCTAACCCATTATCTAACTCTAACCTACACAAATTCACATAGATATATATGCACACACCTCGTATACAACCTACTTGCTTTCAGCTTAATGTCCGTTTGATAAACCAGACAACACTGCAGCTGCAGGTGTTGATCAAAGCAACAGTCTATATATATATATATATATATATATATATATATATATATACACACACACACACACACACACACATATATATATATATATATATATATATAGAGAGAGAGAGAGAGAGAGGCAATTACAGGTATACACATACAGATACATGCACACAACTCAACATTGTTAAGAGACCACTGTATTCAATCAGACTGGCCTGCTCTATGAAATAATTATTTAACTAATGTGTAATGTTCTTGTCACTGCAAATTAAAAATGAAAGGGATATTCAAAACTGAATATGTAAAAACAAACGTATTTAACAACTGTGCAATTCAGAAAAGAAAAAAAGCATTTATTATTCACTTCACACATCTTTCCAAGAAAGAAATAATGAAGAGGAAACAGATCATTTTCAGATGCGTGTCAGGGAAGGTTACACATAAACAAGTGCTAATTATGAGGTGCAACTCGCATTTTATCAACAGCTGCATAAAAATGTGTATGCAACATGCTGTATAAAAATGCATGATGAAAAAAAGCACATATACAAAGTACTAATTATTACAAGTTCACATGCAACGACAAACATTTTTAAGAAAGGTATAAAGAATTAGTCTTAAGAGAAAAATGCCTGCCTTGGCATCCATTTAAGAAATACTTAGTGTACTGTTACCTGGGTTACCCAGCTAAGCTGTGCATTTTTAGCTGAAGCTAGAAAGAAATTCATTGAAGCCAGCACTAAGATTTACAAGGTCAACAGGAAATAGTAGAACCAAGCTCTCTGAAAACTATCCAGGTGCTCCTGTCTATTGAGATACCAACTACAAGCACAGGACAGCCTAGTTCCTTACCACAACATTTCAGCCATATTTAGTCACACATACCTCTCTTAATGTAATGAGCAAAGATCTCACCTCCCAAGGGCAAATGCAGAAGAAGGTGAAGAAGGAATGTAGAAGTGCAAAAGGCATGCCCTTCCTCCATTGCACAGAACTTTACAAACAAAAGTCACCCCTTCTGTTATCCTAATACTCATATTTAGAAACAATTTCAGCTTCAACATGCATACAAGGTAATTAGTTCCTAAACAGGTCTGGAACTGTTGGTAAAGTACCTCAATATGAACATTGGCAAGTATCCCCTTCCCCCATTTATGCAATGCTTCTACTAGCACAGCAACTTCCAGCAGATAAACGGCCTATCTAAATGCTGCACAGTTGACGTCGGACAAGGCAGGGAGTCGTCTGAGGAGAAGAGTGTTTAAGAAGCTATTAGCACCACAGTGGGGACACGACAGAGATATATTTGCCAGGCAATTTGGAGTGTGAGCCATGCAGGGAAGGGGCTCATAAATACAGCCAGCGACAGTTCAGCTCGGCAGGGTCTACGCAGTCACCACATCTCCATTACTGAGTATGCAGCGTTGAAGAGTAGTAGTAAAAATAAAAAAAATAAAAGCTACACACACACACACACACACACACACACACACACACACACACACACAATAAAACAACTGCAACATCATGCTAAACAGCATTTAATGGAACAAAATTTTTCTAAGGTCTGCCAAGCTTCCAAATTCACACTCAGTCTACCAGTCAGTCACGAAAAGCTCATCCTTAATGTCAAGTGTGTAGTTTCAGTCACTGGACCTGTACAAAGTCGATATGAGCTGGAAAAAATAGTTAACAAGAATGTGTCCTACTCAAGTCATTTCTTGACAGTTTCACATTTGCCCAATAGAGAGCAGCATCACAATTCCAGGTCAGCTGATCTTCAGTGAAATTTGGCTGATCAGCATGTTTTCCTCACTTATCAGTGAGTGCTTCTCCAGCCAGCTACACTTACAATCACTCTGCTGAACCACTAACTAAAAGTTGCTTTTCCTAATACAAAGCTCTTCTTACAAACCAAGCCAACCCACAGCTGGTAGTCAAGTCGTACTATTACCAAGACTACTTAAAAGCAGCATCTCAAACTGTTCTGTATATGAGCCAGAAGAAGCAAAAAGCTAGTTAGAAATAAATGACAGGAAACATCCATAGCACTACCAAAGCAGTGAGGGAACAAAGGCCAAAATCAAAGGTGGTTAAAAAAGACAGCATTCCTCAAGCTATTCAGTCACTTCTGATACAAATGGTTTCCTGCAAGTGCCTTGTACTTAGGAAACCACTCTACATGGTCATCATGGGGACAAGCGCATTTGAGGACCATGCTACAGGTGAAAAGTTAGTTAACATAGTGGAGCATCACGGCATTATGAAAATAACTAAAGTAAATACAGCACTTCATATTCATAACCTAGATAATAGCAAAGCACATGTTACCTACTCTCCTTCCTGCTCAGACTTAGATCATGCTGAATTGTTTAAGGGTCATCCAGAATGGGGCAGTGCCAATAGCTGACTGCAAAACCAAGAAGGTGCAGCTGATAAGAACACATCAACAGGCAAGTTTACAAGCTTTGAAATCCATACCACCTATAAAGCTAGTTCATATCCTGCCTCAGCTCTATACCTGTGCTATCTCCCTTTTTTTTTTTTTTTTTTGTTTTGTTTTTAACATAATACAGACTCAAAAAGGGATGGAACAAAAAGAAGGGGCACGGGACAGACAGAAATATGCAAGCTAATTAATTTTAAAAATCTGCAACAA
>NC_056732.1:1515793886-1515996386 GCF_019279795.1 Protopterus annectens | reverse complement strand
TCACTATCCAGCTATGCACAAACCCACTGACTTACTGATACTAAATATGAATACTCGCACTATCATAAATAAAATAGAAGACCTTCATGCTGCCATCTCCTTATATAACCCTGATATTATTCTCATCACAGAGACTTGGCTTAAACCACATATTAAAGAAAATTCCATCACCCCACCTGGGTATAACATTCTCTCAGGGCAGATCGGCTACATAAAAGAGGTGGAGGCTTAGCTTTACTTCACAGAACCAACTTACCTTAACCAACGTAAGCACCTAAACCTACTGGGTATCTATATACCCACAGGTGACAACCTAACCACCCTAGAAGCCATACTTCACTGGGCCTTATATTCCCTTCCTCAAGAAACTATCATGCTAGGTGATGTAAACATTGACTGGAACTCCATCCATTCTCCAAACCCACCCACATTAACCTATACAACTTCACCCAACTTATAGATACTCACACATGCATTGATAAGGCAAGAAAAAAGGAATCTATACTTGATTGGATCCTCACAAATCAACCAAATACTGCCCATTAATGTGGCACCCTACCAAACTCTCTGAGTGACCACAACCCCACTTTTATCCTCAAGCACAAACTTAAAATAAATAACTATCCCTTCCCTTCTACAAACCCAGTCTAACAAAAAATTGCCTAGAGTACACTTCCTAAGAGCCTTCCAACATTGCAACTGGTCTCCCATCAAAACCCTTTCATTAGACAAAGGAGTTGATTATTTCAACTTCACATTCCTAAATACCCTCAACCAACTAGCCCCCTTAAAAACTATCAGGATTCGTAGCAACCCCACCCCTTGGCTCCAGAAAACCACAAAAGCCCTACTTAGAGCCAGGGATAAAGCCTGGAAAACCTGGCGCCACACCAGATCACCCGCAGCTAGGCAAAACTTTTACAAGCTCCAGAACAAAGCAAAAAAGCAGGTTAAGTTTGATAAACAAAATTACTATATCACTCAAAAAAACAAATACAGTACCAAACTGTAAAAAGTCTGGGCAACAATAAATAACATCATACAGTCCGGAAGAACCATCACTCCCACCCCCAATATAACATGTACAGACCTGGACATAGCCTCCAGCTTTAATAACTATTTCACCTCCTCAATAATCAAACTCTTAAACATCACTTCCTCCAACACCCCACAACTCCCTCAGGCCCAAATCAAATCTATACCTTTCACACTAATCTGTTCCTACCTCTACTATCCAAAAACTCCTAGCAAAACTCAAAGCAACCACTCTTGCAGTTGATAACCTTCCTGCCAAATACATCCAAATTGCATCCACAGCTATAGCCTACCCCTTTTCACTTCTAGTCAATAGATCCATCACTGAACACACCGTTCCATCCCTGTGGAAAACCTCATATATCATACCACCCCACAAAGGTGACCCCTCCCTAGACCTTTCCAACTATCGACCGATTGCAATTCTCTCACCCTTTCTATGATCCTAGAAGGACGTATTCATCACCAGTCCCTCTCCTATCTCCTAACCAACACAGATTTTGCCCATCCCACAGCACCTTCAGTGCCCTACTCAAATTCACCAATACTATAAACTCCCACAGGAATCTAGGTAAATTTGTCTCAGCTACCTTCCTAGATTTATCCAAGGCAATTGACACAGTCTCATATAATAAACTACTGTCTTGTCTCTCTGACCTCAACCTTAACCCCACCCTACTCTGGTTTAAAAGCTATTTAGATAACCGTCAACAATCTGTCAAATGGCATAACTCTCTATCCCCCCCACTCCCAACCTTCTTAGGCGTGCCACAAGGATCAATCCCAGGACCCCTTCTTTTTAATATCATCACAAACCAACTCCACTCAGATACCTCTAAAGCCGATACAGTCCAATACGCTGACGACACAACTCTCATATGCTCTGCACCCATCATCCAACTTCTCCAACAAAAAGCCCAAGAAGCCTTCCCTGAAATACAGAACTGGCTTAACAACTCAAAACTCGTACTAAATCCCAAGAAAACACAACTAATGCTATTCCACTCTACTAAACCGAGCAACCTTACCTTCTCTATACTCTCCACCAGCAAAACCCAAATCACCATGTCACTGAGGCCAAACTCCTAAGAGTTACCATTGACCAGCAACTCAAATTCACAAAGCACATATCAACAACCATCACTGAAGTCCACAAAAAGCTAGGTTGCCTCTATCGCTGTAAAAGTTATCTAACCACCGAATCTTGAATTGCAATAGCCAGGATCCACCGCCTATTTACTCTACTTTATGCATCCTCAATTCTAACTAATCTTTACAAAACTGACCTTAATAAACTTTCCATCTGTTACAACAAAATCACTAGATTCACTACTAATGCCAAATCACGATCCCACAACTGCCTTTCCCTACAAGCCTTGCACTGGCTTGAATTTCTGAACCTATTAAGGTACCATCAAACTCAGCCTACCTCATCTAATTCTGTACTATCCCAAGAAACCCCCTGAACTGACTGGCATGCTGAACTTCTACAATTCAAATAGACAACTTTGGTCCTCCAACAAAGCCTTAATCGAAACCATCACATGCAAAACCAACTCTGGGGAATCACTATTTGCTCATGAAATAGCAAAAATATGGAACAACCTTCCCCCTGACCTCAGACTACAAACCCCCACACCCTCCTTCAAAAGTCTTCTTAAAACATACCTCTTCACCAACCATCTATGCAACTGTAATTGACTCCCTGAAGCCTCATCCACTCACTATTTCTACATCCCATCCATCCTGTACAACACAAACACCACTATCTAACTACAGCTATTCATGTGTGAGCAATAACCTATATATGAGTGTATGTACATGTATGTAACTACTCTGTAATGTCTCGTTTGTAAATTTTTCTTCTCTCTGTAAACTTATGGAGTTTTTCTCCCCAGGACTCTGCTGAAAATGGACACTTGTCCAGTCAGACTATCCTGGCAAACAAATGCTAAATAAATAAATAAATAAATAAATAAATAAATAATAATAATAATAATAATAACAATAATCTTCATAATGCACTGTGCAAACAGTCCAAAGACTTCCACTACTTATTTAACATTTGTTAATTTATGAACCATGTGGTGGACCCTTTTTAGCATGGAAAGAACAACATAAGCAAAAAGAGATCAAATAGTACAAATAGCAACAGTAAAAATGACTCCCTATTGAAATACTGGCACTCCAAATGCCAAGTGCCACCACTTCAGAAAAAAAAAAAAAAAAGACTGAAAATCCAGGAGAAGAGTGAATCGTGAGTTCCTTCCCTTTAAACGTTTTGCACACCGCCTGATGTGAGAGGCAAGCCTCCCCCCAACTTATATATACTAACTCCCTGATCACCATACCTTGGAAAAAAGGAAATGGCCTGAGAAAACCATTTCAGACCAAGGATATACAAGTACATTTTTTGGCCAGTCTCAGTGTAGCGGGTCCTGAAACTTCAAATGGTTACTTCAAAAATCATACAGATATAAATATGCTACTGCAACTTGACATAAAATAGAGAAAAATCATACAGCTGTGCATGTCACAGAAAGTACAGTTTTGTACCTACCATAAATGTAGATGTTCGAGTGCTAATACAGCTGCAGTCACAACAGATGGGTTCTTCTGCCATCAGGCGGGTCCTCGATCGGCCGAATTCCAAAGTCTAGGTCTGGCGTCAGTTGCCTTCGCTTCTTCCCTGACGTCAGTGCAACAGGGGTATAAAAGAACCAGCCGACGCTGCCATCTTCAGTTTTTCTTGCCCCAGATGTCAGGTGCCCCCAGAAGGAAGGCAATACATAAATTTATGTAGTAATGCAATGCAATATAATCAAAATACAGTAGTTGCAAGCAAATACACCATAAAAGAATACCCCGATTAGGTTGTAAGAGGAGGTGTTAGCCAATAGGCCTGTCCCAAGAGGGGAAGGAGGGAGGGAAACCTGGACTGCAGCTGTATTAGCACTAGAACATCTAAATTTATGGTAGGTACAAAACTGTACTATGTTCATCGTGCATACAGCTGCAGTCATAACAGATGGGTAGAATCCCAAAGCTAAAAAGGGGTGGTAGGCACTAGGTGGAAATAGGAGGAGCCAGGATGCCCTGCAAGGCTGCAGTGGCAAAGCCTGCTCTAGTTTTGGAGTATAATGGTAGGTGGTAGTGCTTGGAGAAGGTATGCACAGAACTCCAAGTGGCTGCTTCCAAAATATCTTTGGTAGGCACTCCTCTGAGGAAAGCTGCAGAGGTAGCTGTGGCCCTTGTGGAGTGAGATCTGATGCCTGTAGGTCCAGTTTTACCATGAAAAGAGTAGCAAAAGCGTATGCAGTGGGCTATCCATTTTGAGATTGTCTGTTTGGAAATTGGCTTCCCTTGAGCTCCTATAGCATAGGACACAAAGAGTTGTTCTGATTTTCTGAAAGGCTTTGTTCTGTCCAAATAATAGCGCAGCTGTCTGTGGATGTCCAATGAATGTAGTAGTCTCTCCCCTTTGTTTTGAGGATTAGGGTAAAATGTAGGTAAGTGGATAGCCTGATTCAAAGCTACCCTGGATACCACCGTTGGCATAAAGGACGGGTTGGTTCGTAAGAAAACTCTGTCCTGATGGAAAATGATGAAAGGCTGCACAGCCATGAGGGCTTGTAATTCTGATACCCTGCGAGCTGAGGTGATAGCCAGGTGGAAGGCTGTTTTCCAGGACAAATATTGCAAATCTGTTGAAGCAGCTGGCTCAAAAGGAGGCAAGGTCAGCTTTTCTAGAATGAAATTGAGGTCCCAAGCAGGTATTGGTTGTTTCCTTGGGGGTTTTATATTCTTAGCCCCTCTGAGGAACTGTCTTCAGAGGGGGTGAGAGAATAAAGGTGGATCAGTGCTGTATTCTGCAGAAATGGCTGAGGCATGGATTTTGATGGAGGAGAATGAAAGTTCACTGCTTAGCAGCTCAGCTAGATACTATAATATTTGAGGAAATTCAGTTTTCCAGGATTCTGGCCCTTTTTCTCATTCCAGGCACAAAACCGTTTCCATTTTGCAGAGTAAGCTTTTCTAGTAGACGACCTTCTGGCTTCCAAAATGACTTCCTGTACTTCCTTGGAGAGTAGGGTTTGTTGTGAAGTTAAGGAATCTTCCATGCGGCCAGACTGAGTGTTTTCAGCTGACTGTGAAGAGTTTTGAAGCTGTGCTGAGTCAGGAGAAGAGGCATTAGAGGTAGGGTCCATGGTGAGGAATGAGTCAGGCTCCTCAGGAATGGGTACCAGTGCTGTCTTGGCCAGTCTGGAGCAATGAGAATCATCTTTGGTCTGTCTGCTCTGGTTTTTAATAGAACTTTGGGCAGCAGAGAAAGAGGTGGAAAGGCATAAAATGTCATTGTTGTCCAACTGAAAGCGAGAGCGTCCACTCTCCAGGCCTGTGGATGAAAAGTCCTTGAGCAGAATTTTGTCAATTGGTGATTTTTGTGGGAGGCAAAGAGATCTGTGTCTGGCCTTCCCCATGCTTGAATTATCTCTGTAAAACCTTGAGGATGCAACTTCCATTCGTGTGGATCTGTCATATTTCTGCTTAGGTTGTCTGCCAGCGTGTTTTCTTTGCCTGGCAAGTACTGTGCTTGAAGTTCGATTTGTAATTCCAGAGCCATGTTCCAAAGTGACATGGCCAGCCTGCATAGGGGATATGAATGGGTTCCTCCCTGTTTGTTTATATACCACATTACTGTGGTGTTGTCTGTCCTTATTAATAGTTGACCTGGATGTAGAAGGTCTTTGAAAGCTATAATAGCATTTATCACTACTAGCATTTCCTTTTGATTGATGTGGAGGTGCTTTTCTTTTTGGGACCATTTGCCCTGAATGCACTGATCTGTCATGTGCGCCCCCCAGGCGTAGTCCGAGCCGTCTGTTGTGATGACTTGATTTGCTTGAGGCTTGCAGAATGGGAGACCTGTGTTTGTTTGGCATGCTTGAGCCCACCACAGAAATTCCTTTTGAAGGCATGGAATTAGTGGTATTATTGTTTCCAAACTGTGGCTGTGTTGAGACCATAGGTTTTTCAGGTACCATTGAAGTTTCCTCATATGCAGCTTTGCACATGGGATTAGTAGTATGCAAGATGCCATGAATCCCAGAGCCTGCAGGATTTTCCTTGCAGTCAGCCTGGTGAAATTTGCTAGTTTTCTGAAGTATTGAGTTAGTTGCCCCTGTTTCTTTGGCGTGAGGTAGGCCATCTGGGTGTTTGTGTCCAAATTGGCACCCAGGAAAATTATTTTCTGAGAGTGTATTAGCCTTGATTTCTTTTTGTTGACTGTGTATCCCAGAGAATTCAACAACATTATTACAAAAGCCAGATGTTTCAGAAGTATGTGCTTGCTGTCCGCTTGGATCAGGCAATCGTCCAAGTATGGGTATATTTGTATCCTTTGAAGCCTGCAGTAGGCAATTACTGATGCCAGGCATTTCGTGAATACTCTGGGTGCAGTAGATAAGCCAAAGGGCAATGCAGAGAATTGATAATGGGTTGAACCTGCAAGAAATCTGAGGTATCTTCTGCAATTTTGTCTGATTGGGACATGCAGGTATGCCTCCTTGAGGTCCAATGTTACCAGCCAAGACTCCTTGCCCAGCATGGGAAGAAGCTGCTGTAATGTGAGCATCTTGAATTTTGGTACGAGTAAGAATGTGTTTAGGATGGATAGGTCCAAAATAGGTCTCCAATCTTTTCCCTTCCTTGGTACCAGGAATAGTCTGGAATAAAAACCTTGACCTTGTTCTTGAGTAGGTACCTCTTGAATAGCTTTCATGTCCATGAGATCTGAAATTTGTCTTTGTGCCTCTTCCCTTTGATTGTGTGGCAGGTTTGGCATGCCTCTCATTTTTGGAAGGGTTTGAAAATGGAATCTGTAGCCAGTGTTTATAATGTCCAGGATCCATTTGTCTTTTGTGACAATATGCCAATTTTTCGAAAATAATGCCAGTTTTCCGCCTAAGAGTGCTGCCATTTGAGCCTTGCTTGGCATGCAAAGGGGAAAGTCATTGGGTTTGCTTTCTGAATGGCTGCGAACTATCCTCACCACCTCTTTGTGTAGGAGCGTGCCATTGTCTGCCTCTAAACGATCCTTGAGATTGCCCTCTGCCCCTCGGGCGCCTGTATCTACCTCTTTGGGGTCTGTCCGAGGCCGGAAAGGACCAATTTTTGGAAGGCCAATTTCTACTGAAACGTGGAGGTTGTACCTGTAGAAAATCTTTCACTGTTTGCATTGATTTAGCCTTTTCCTCCATTTTCTTTAATACCTCCTCAGCTTTAACACCAAATAATACATCCTTTTGTAGAGGGCATCTAGTAATTTAGCTTTGACATGATCTGGTAAGGTTTGCTCCTTGAGCCAGGCATGTCTACGTATGACTGATCCTGTAACAGCAGCTCTACATGAAGCCTCTAGGGCATCAAAACCACATTGCAAGGTATGTTTACCCACTTGTTCTGCACTATGCATCAAATCCTGCAACTCCTTCAAGTCTGGTTGTTCAGGTTGTGACATTTTGCTTCTCAACTGTGATAACAGAAACTGTTGGTACTTTAACATATGGAACTGGCAGTTTAATGCCCTCATAGTTAAGGTGGCGAGGTGTATACCTTTTTCCCCACCTTTCTAAAGATCTGGAATCTCTCTCGGAAGGTAATGGATTTTTAGCAGTGGAGGCCTTAATCCCTTTGGGGCCCTGTGATATAGTTTCTGGGTCAGCCGCATGGCTTTGTATAAAATTGGTGTGAGTCAGGAACCCGGTAGTACCTGTCAGGCTTGACTGGGGCTGGAGGTAAAGTGTCTGGGTTAAGGCAGGCCTCCGAATACACATCATCTAGTATGTCTAAGACAGGAGGTATAGCCAGAGGCCTGTGCTGAGGTAGCAAGAGAAAATCCCTAAGCCTTTTCTTGGAGTCTGAGTACTCTTGGCCTTCCCAGTGGAAGTGTTCCCTCAAGGTATGCAAGGTTTCCCCAAATAAGTAATCCTCTGGGGGGGGGGGGAGACAGAGGGAATGGACTCCTCTGCATCAGAATCTTCAAAAGGGGAGTAAGAATGTTCCTGTTCATCAGAGTGCTCTGAAAAAATGGAGGCCTGGTCTGAGGAGGGGGATTCTTCCTCCACTCTGGGCCTTTTGTCCGGGGGGGGGGTTGAGGACCCCTGATAAGAGTAATTAAATCCTCAGCCATTTTAAGCATCTGTTTTTTAGGCATGGGACCTGGAGAAGGGCCCTGTGTAGCTGGTCTCTTAGAATGCATGGCTGCTTTAAACTTAGTGAAAGCCTTGATGGAAAAAGAAGATGAAGGTCTAAAGACACCTTGAGAGGAGGCAGACCTGTCTACATTTTGAGTTTCACCACCAAGAGTGGCTTCGGTATCTGTAGTCGGGGTGTGGGCCAAGGAGCCTGTGACCTCTGGCACAGTAGACACCGCCAATGAAGTGTCGTTGGTAGGCAGGGGCTGCGTAGGCACCTCGCTGAGAACCGGACCACCTGTAGTTGGCTTTGGCATGGTGTCGGTAGAGGCCGAGGACCTCTTGTGTCGGTCCTTATCTTTGCGTTTTTTAAACAACACTGGAGTCAGAGTATCTGACGACATAATGTAGTTAAATTTTTTGCCAAAATAGTGCTGGGCAAACTCCGCCCGACGCTTAATGGTGCGTTTGTTGAAAGTAGCACAAAAACGACAGACCGAGACGTCATGGTCTGGGCCTAAGCAAGGAATGCAGAGGGAATGAAAATCCTTATGCGGTATTTGCTTCCCACATGAAATACAATTATTAACTTTGTCTGACATCGGTCTGAGGCAAGAAAAGTTTCCCCAACGGGGTACTTAGCTTTCAAGAAGACTTCGGTTGCAAAATTTTCGTAATTTCAGGAGCTGGCCGACCGGCACTTGCGAACTGCTTCTGCTTCGGGCACTGCCTGATGGCAGAAGAACCCATCTGTTATGACTGCAGCTGTATGCACGATGAACATCAGAGTAAAACACAGGTGGATCGTGCCATTTTACAGATGCAAAAATGCAAATTTAACACTGATCTGCACAATTACATGCTAACAGTAAATGTCCAATCTGCAACTCAGCTACAGGTGTCTTTATATGAAAAGGAAAAATTCAGACTACACTAACAGCAGCAGCATCACAACTGTTGCTCTTTAACACGGAGGTCGCCATACTTGGGTCTCTATCTCAGCAAGAGTGGCATGGAAACCAAGACACACTGACCTGGAGAAAACAGGAAAGGAGATACCTAGATGCATGATGAAAGTCAAAAAGCAGCAAATAATAATTTATATATATATATATATATATATATATATATATATATATATATATATATTATATACACACACACACACACACATAGATACAAATATGATATATAGATACACATATGTATAGGTCGTCTATCAGGTGCTCCACATCAACATAACACTCACAATGCTGAAATCCCATGCTTTAAAATTATAGCACCTGATTTCACTGCCTGCAAAGTTTTGTGTCACATTACAGAAAAGGGAAACTCCATGCATTTCATTCTACAACTTGTACTTACCATCAGCTCTGTCTTTATTCAATACATGCAACAGTTCCTCACATCTACCCAGAAAACACTATCAGTGGGGAATCACATCACCTTTTACCACTGGGCGTATGACAGGCACAATCACGTCACCCTTTTACTACTGGGCATATGACAGGCACAATCACATTACCTTTTTACCACTGGGTGTATGACAGGCACAATCACATCATCCTTTTACCACTGGGCGTACGACAGGCACAACCACATCACCTTTTTACCACTGGACATATGACAGGCACAATCACATCACCCTTTTACTACTGGGCATATGACAGACACATTTAGTTCAGCACT
Source organism: Protopterus annectens (assembly GCF_019279795.1). Taxonomy (NCBI): domain Eukaryota; kingdom Metazoa; phylum Chordata; order Ceratodontiformes; family Protopteridae; genus Protopterus; species Protopterus annectens. The sequence goes on along the minus strand of NC_056732.1, from coordinate 1,515,986,466 downwards.
GAGATTCTGCTAACACATGCTTCCAGCAGACAGACTGATCCAATGCAGTCATTGAGAACTTATGATAGAATACACCTGGAATAGTTTGTCAGGGTGTACAGGGTCAAGAGCACAATGCAGTGGCTACTTCAAATAAATCATTAAACAACAAAAATTTTGTTTCAGGCATAGACATGGCACTTTTTTTAGTGTTTTGTTCCCAAAGAAGGTTAGCCACTGGTCTTGTCCAGAAAACTGTAAAGTTTCTGCTTATCTTTTTCTTTTTTTTTTTTTTAATTATAGTATATATAAAACCTTCCAGGGCAGGAAATAAACATCTACTGCACTGATTTCTAATTTTTGCCTACACTGCTTTCAAGACTATGTCTAGCGGGGAGGAGGCTGAACATATCAGAGATGAGTTGTATGCATATTGTATTACTGATGCATGAAGTGTGGTGGTATGGAGCTGGTTGGTGAAGAGAGAGAAGAGTAGGGGGCCAAGGATGGAGCCTTGTGAAACCCCTATAGAGACTGTGAGAAGTGAGTTAAGTTATTGTTGCCACTGGACGGCTTGCTGTCATCATGAAAGGTAACTTTGGAACCAGAAAAAATGAGCTACTGAGGTTAAATTTGGAGAGGACCTCAATGAGTTTCCTGTAATCTACCACATCGAAGGCTTTGGACAAGTCTAAAAATGTTGCAGATACATACTGCCCATTATTTCTACGACGGTTAACCATATTAGTAAAGGCCATGAGGGCTGTTGTCATGCTGTGATGGGGTTTGAAAGCCATGCTGAGTGTTTGGTAGGAGCTTGTGTGTATGTAGGAAATCAAGGAGTTGGAAATGTATGACTCTCTCTATATTTTGGACAGGGCAGACAGAATAGCTATGGGGTGATAGATGTTGAACTCAGTGGAATTTCCCCCCTTGTGTAGTGGAATGATGCGGGACATCTTACAGATGGAAGGGACTGTGCTTTCTGATATTGAACTGTTTATGAGCATGGTTATGGGCATGCTATTTCTTCTGCTGCAATTTTCAAAAACTCTGCTGGGAGGTTATCTGCTGCAAGTGTGGTAGGTTTAAGTTTTTTTAGTAGTCTTTTTATAGTACGGATGGATATGGGATGTAGTGAAAACTGGATGGGGTAATTTTGGTAGCTGGAGCTGTGTTGTGGTGAGAGATGGAGAGGGTTATTAGGAGTATTGGAGGTGTTTTGCGAGGCAGCTAGGGCTTGGATAGTTTCAGTAAAGTATTTGTTGAATTGTTTTGCTATGTTGTCGGAGAAAGAGGCTGATGTTGGGGTTGGGGTGCCCACCTTACCTGGTTAAAGTATATTGTTAATTGCAGACTAGTACTTTTGAGGGTGATTGGGATGATTATTTTGGATATGTGATAGTAGTTGATTTTGTCTAATTTCACAAGTTTGTTGGTTTTGTTTCTGAGTTCTAAAAATGCCTGTTTTGCCAATTGAGTTTTCTAGCCTTAAGTAGGGATCTGCATTCTTTGCTTAGCCAGGGTACACAGTTTGTTTTTACTGTAATATTTCTAGGGGAATGTGGGGTATTTAATATATCTAGGAAGGAGGAGCTGAATAATTTGACAGCCTCATTTAGTGGTAGTAGTCTAAGAGGTTCCAGGTTGCAACTTTTTAATGCCTGGATAAACATAGCTTGGTTGAAATTGTCTTTATTCCTGATTAACCAGAAAGTGGGTTGGCTAGTTTGTTGCAAGCGGGTACATAGTACGAAGATCAGTAGATGGTCATTCAGACCATCAGGAAGACAACCTGAATATGATGCTAGTGTGGGGTTGTTAACCAAAATCCAGTCAAGAGTAGACTATTGCTTAGAGGATTTGCCAGTTCTAGTGGGGGATGAGATAAGCTTGGTGAATCTATGGAGGTTTGTATGGGATACTAGGTTCTGCGATTAACAGGTTAGCCAATCTATGTTGAAGTCTCCCCATCAGGATTGTTTCATGAGGGAGGGACTTGGAGACCCAGTGCAGTAGGTGCTCAAGAGAAGGGATATTATTGCCTGGGGGAACACACCCACCAATGATAACATGTTTTTGGGGTTTATTTCTAGATTGGTAAAGATGAGATCCAAATTTTCAAAGATAGGGATAGTTATATTAAGATGGCTAACTTTGACATGGTCTCTGAATAGGACTGCTACACCCCCACCCCTTCTAGAGGTCCTATCTTTACGAAGATTATACCCTGAGGCTACTATTTTATTACTGCTGTTATCTGGTTTTTAACCCTGTTTCTGTTAGAGTAATGATGTCAGGGGAATAGTAGGAGAGTCGTGCATGCAAGTCATGGACTTTGTTTAGAATACTCCATATATTTAAGTTCAGGAGAAGTAGGGAGGAAGATTTGTTTTGTCTTAGACTTACTGGGCCGTGGTTATTTAATGGAGCAGGGCCAGGATTAGAGTATATTTCACCGGAGCGGTTTAGTATCCTAAGCAAGTGTAAGATAAGTTTGGTAACTTTGTTATCTAATCTTTCTTTTTTTAGATAGGTTAGGGAGGTGGTGTTTGAGGGATGGTATTTGTTAACATGGTAGTCTGTGAGGTTAATGTGGAAACGGGTGGGAGTTATGGAGTAATGAACCTGTTTATGTGGGAGGGTTGTTGTAGAGGTTTGCCAGGGAGGGGAGTTAGTTGCTGGTAGGATAGTAAGATATGAGTTGAGGGTGTAAAGGATAAGTAGTAATGTAGTGGTTGTGACGTATTGGGTTATTGGGCATCTGAAAAAAAATGTTCAGACAGAGAATGTTACTAGGAGACTTTGGATATATAGATGGTCTAGTGTAGTGGAGTGACATTATTATAGGTAGATGGTTGGTAGTGATAATAAAGGAGTTATAGGTGTGATGCATGTAGGAGGTGTTTTTTTGGTATTAATGAATGTGGTAATGTGAAGCAGGAGTGTGTGGGTGTGTGGAGACAATGTGGAAGTAGAAGTAAGGAGAGTGGAAAGGGACAGGAAGGGGTGGGGGTAGGTAGTTGGATTACCAGGAGTGACTAAGTTTGCCATGTGATTGGCTGGGAGGAAAGTGGGTTGGGTTATGGAAGTAAATGTTTAGGTGAAGTGGGGTGGGTAAGAATGGGGTAGGGTAGAAGAGTGGAGACAGCCCGAGCGGACCGGGTAGAAACTGTCCGACAAGTATCGGCAATTCTACAAAAACAATCAGCTTTGTAGGTAAGTTCGGCTCAGAGTAAGTGGGATATAATGTAGTGACTTAATGCAGTGTGCATGTTGCTTGGGAGTGACTCCAGAGTACAACCGTATCAGGATTTGGGAATAAGTCTAATTCTAATGCTAAGTTTTACTTTGGGATAAGCTGGGAACTTATAGCTTATGCATGCATTACTTGTGGTTTAAAATGTCCACTTTTTGAGGGGAGGAACCTAGGATAAACAAGGGTTCAGGTTAGCAGGGTAGAGTGGAATATGGATAAAGGGAGGGGTAATTGGCTAGTATCCTGGCTTGGTGTGCTCACCACTGAGTTAAAACAAGTCCTCAGACAAAAATTGGTCAGTATTATAAAGCAAGAGGGCCTACATACATACAATAGTTTTAAAAGAAGTATTACAGCAGTTCCCTTGGGCAGGAGTTTGCAGGGATGGATGGAAGGCAGCTATCGCTAGTTGGGATGAGACGCAGCAGTAATTCAGGTCAAAGCTATTGGGAAAAACAAGAGAGAAAGGGAAAAATATATATATATTATGAGCACAGAAGAACTGTTAAGTAGATGGGTGATTATATAACAAATGCTTTACTCGGACAGTGGCGTTACACCTCTAAAATACTGCGTTCCAACATACAGAACATGCAGATGCCCTGAGATTTAAGACAAACTATGGCAGCACATGTACCAACAAATCCCATTCAAGCTTATCACATGAACACATTACAGTGGTAAAGGAAGCAATTTAATACAGTGAAAATATGGATGTTAGAAGTTCAATTTGCACATTAGTTGATAAACATAATTCTAATGGAGTGACTGCACTGATAAACTACTGTTATCTCTAAAATATTAACTATGCAGTTGCCAAAACCACTGTCATTATCTCTAAAATATCAACTATGCATTGAAAAGTCAACGTTGAAGGTAAGGGAGTTACGCTTCAGCACATATCGGACTTTAAAGAGTTCAGAAATATGCGGTCCCAACATCACAATATATAAACCACATACACATGAAAAATGCAGCAAATACAAAATTTTCAGGGTTACCCAAAATGTATTGTAGGTGGCTACACTAAAATAATTAAAAAAATAGCAGCTTTACTTACGTGGGGTGCACACCGTGCTAGGGACTAGCTTGATGAGGAAACAGTGACTGAAGTTTCAAAAATGGCGCCAGACGTGTAGGGGTTATTTCTAACTTCTTTAGGTAACAGGGGGAGGGGCAGGACTGAAAGTGAGATTACCTTCCCACTACAGCAGTAAGAATAGAATTTTGATCATCATAACAGGTAAAAGGGGGAGGGTAGAAACAGGCTGATGAGTACCGGCAATTCTACAAAAAACAATCAGTTTTGTAGGTAAGGTTGGCTCAGAGTAAGTGGGCTATAATGTAGTGACTTAATGCAGTGTGCGTGTCGCTTGGGAGTGACTCCAGAGTACAACCATAATTAGGATTTAAGAATAAGTCCAATTCTAATGCTAAGTTTTAGTTTGGGATAAGTTGGGAATTTATAGCTTATGCATGCATTACTTGCTGTTTAAAATGTCCACTTTTGGTGGGGAGGAACCTAGGATACTTACGTATTATCGCAACCACATTACAGACAGGAGATGCGGCTCATTTCCAAGCCCTTCTCCTGCCGAGGTATGTTATATATGCGTGTAAAGCTTTGGAAAACAAGTTGGATGTCTGTGTCTCTACTTCATTTGGTGTTATTGGTTTTTAAGATAAGAATACAAGGAAGGAAATGTAACTGATAACTATCGTCATCTGGAATGGACTGTGCGCCCGTTATGCATGCACAGCTGAGTAGCTTGTGTGATTTATCTTGAATTTTGAGTGACATACTTCCAAAAATTAATAATTAAAAAAGAAACAATAGGTTGGTTTTGTTGTTGGTAGTTTCTATTAATAAAAAAACCCTGCAAAACAGATATCATTAATATCTGGAATGGCATTTGAACGAAGTAAAACTTCCAGACAGTCCACAGTGGTATGCAAGGTTCACAGGTTTTTAGTACACTTGTTCTTCATTCGGCTGTTTCTGTTAGGGGTTACTGGACAGATATGGTTAAAGTGCTAACTAATAAGCTAGAATATGTATTAGCCGCCCTAGCCAGACACAGCTAGTAAACCCCCACAGTGCTGAATTTGTAACGGTTCATCCCATCATCTTTTAAACATGGTTGCTGCTCTACTGTTTCGCATATAAAAGATGATGGTGAATGTCTAACCGAAATATACATTTAACAAAAATAACAAAGTGCGGTAAACAACTACAGTATTTCAATACCTTATTCAGTGGCAACACTTTCATGTGGGTAACTGACTGAAATAAAGCCCCCCCCCCACAAACTGCTAAATAAATGCAGTCTAAATGATGTTTATATACTGTGGTTGCAATAATACTCAAGTACCCAAGGGTTCATGTTAGCAGGGTAGAGTGGGGTTATTGGCTAGTGTCCTGGCTTGGTGTGTTCACCACTGAATTAAAACAAGTCCTCCGACAAAAACTGGTAGGTATTATAAAGCAAGAGGGCCTAGATACATACAATAATTTTAAAAGAAGATAAAAACAAAGACCTGGATGTGCTGAGTAAACGTCTCACCAAGCACAGTATATGATAAATCCCAATCCAAAAAGTAGAATGATAAGACGAAAGCTGACTTCTTTCATAAAACAGAGGTCTATTTATTACATAGTAACAGAGGCGCTTTTGCACCAATTGCTGCTTCTTCAGATGTCTTTACAAAGCTAAGCAAGATATATCAATTTATATATCCCTCAATCACATGTTCAACTAAATCAATTGTTTTAAAACAAGTCATTAAAAAAACATAAACTCACATATATCAAAAACCAACTACGTTAATACATCACAGCCATCCCACACATACATAAAGATAAATTTAAAAATCTTCATACAGTCTAAGTTAAAATATACAAAAAATGACTTACTTAAACAATGAATGTGCCTTAAGCAAAGGCTTCTGCTTTTAGGTTTTTTTTTTGTTTTATTGTATAGTATATTTTTTTTTTTGTTTTCCCCTGTGATATTTAACTTTTTTTTTATAGATTGTAGTGCTTTTTTTCTCCTCGGGCCTCCACTGAAAATGGACATGTATCCAGTTGGACTAGCCCGGTTAACAAATGTAAAATAAATAAAATAAATAAATTAACAGGAACCTTGTCATTCGGTCCTGAGCCATGGTCAGCTCTTAACCTAACAATCCAATTACTTTTCAGACATTTGGTAAAATTTCTTATGTCGCCTTTTCTTTGATTTACTTCAATTTTCCCTATAACTTGAAACTTAAAACTGTGTAAGGTGGAAGTTTCTCTCACATGTTTAGATACAGTACTACTGTCCAAGCCATTTCTAATATGGCACAGATGCTCTCTTATGCAATCCCTCAGAAGCCTATCCATTTTTCCTACATAAAATTTTGTGTAACTGATGCAATGCGCAAAATATACTACATGGGAATAGCCACAGGAAGCATAAACATAAAAAAAAAGAAGTTATGTCTTGTAATGTTCCATCTGTATTGTTGATCCTCGTTCAGTCATTACGTGTGGGTAGTCGGTTCCGACCTCGGAACTGAGTCGGCCATCTTCAAAGCTTGCACCAGCCACAACTCTCGAGCTAAACTCTTACCCAGAATTCCCCTCTCCCTATTACCTCAGATTGAGTTTGCAAGTCAAAAGAAGGCAGAGGCTACCTCTGGTCAAATGACCTAATAGAACCGGATGGTGAGATCCACTAAAAGCCTCAGGAGGGGGAAGGAGGGAGGGTCGTAATGACTGAACAAGGATCAACAATATAGATGGAACGTAATGGTAAGACATAACTTCTTTATCTGATATTGCTAATCCTTGTTCATTCCTTACATGTGGGACAGAGTCCCCAGCTACCTTTATTCCTGGGAGGCTCTCATGGAAGGACATTCCTGTGCACCATAGAACCAAAAGATGCTCTTCCCCTGGAGGCCAAATCCAACTTGTAATGATTGATGAAGGTATGAGGACTAGTCCAAGTTGCAGCTGCACAAATGTCATGGAAAGAGGCTCTGGCATGGAAGGCAGCAGAAGTTGCCACCGACCTTGTAGAATGAGCCTTTATGGTAGTAGTTAAAGGAATATTACGTTTTCTATAAATAAAGGTTACGCAGTCTTTTAACCATTTAGCCAATGTGACCTTAGCAACAGCACATCGTAATCTAGGTCCAGAATAGGCCAAAAATAACTGGTCTGATTTATGAGAAGCTTTAGTCCTGTTCAAGTAGAAGCGAATTTGCCTGTGAATATCTAGGGGTATAGTAAGACGCTGTCCAGTTCGATTCTCAGCTAGAGCATCTTCTGCGTGGAGACATGCGTGAATGGGCGTACCTTCGTTGAAAGTTGTGTTTCAGGCCTGGCAAGCCGGTACGTAAAAATCAACTGCCAATCATCAGCAGATCGGAGTTCCACTGTGGCGACCCCTAACCGGGAAAAGCCAAAAGACACAAACAAACATGTAGGCAATACTCTCCTCTTTTTGAATGACTGGGGAAGAAAACTGGCAAATCAATGGTTTGATTAATGGACATTTCAGAGATCAGTTTTGGCAGAAAGGAAGGATTAGTTCTCAATGACACTCTATCTCTATGAAAAATCAAATATGGTCTCTTGATGCATAAGGCTTGAAGTTCAGAGATACGTCTGGCAGAAGTAATGGTGACCAAAAACAAGGTTTTCCATGACAAATACTTGAGGTCGCAAGAAGAAGCTGGTTTGAAAGGTGACATTGTCAAAGCTTGCAGGACTAATGACAGGTCCCATGGTTGAGTAGGTTCTCTAAAAGGGGGTTTTAGATGATTCATGCCTATTATGAAAGTCTTGCATAATTTGTGTGACATAAGAGAAGAGTCTTGGACACCATCATGAAAATTAGATATTGCGGCCAAATGAACTCTAATGGTAGAGGCAGATAGACCGGATTGGAATAAGGTAGACGGATATTCCAGTACTATCGACACTGGTGCTGAAAAAGGATCTACCTGTTTTTCTTTCAGCTAAATAGTAAATCTTTTCCACTTGCTGAGATATGTAATTCTTGTGGAAGACTTATGAGATGCAATAAGAATGTCATGTACTGGCAAAGAAAGATCATTCTGCCTGGCAATCAAAGGAATTGGAGGAGCCAAGCTGTGAGCTTCAGGCTGTTCAAATTGGGGTGAATCAGATTCTGCGGATGGGAGATCAACCCCATGGTTGGATGGAGAATTCACGGTTGATCTAGCAGGTGAAGCCAAAAGAAGGGGAATCAAATCTGACGAGGCCAGTATGGTGCTATGAGGATTACTTTGCTCTTCAACCGGTGGGCTTTCTTCAGAAACTGGGGAATGAGGGGGAGAGGTGGATATGCATAAAGTAGACCTGAGGGCCAATTGTGGACTAGAGCGTCCCTGGGTGACTGTCCCGAAGGGGGAATCAGGGCAAAATTGTTGCTGCATTTGTAGTTGGTCGGGGATGCAAAAAGGTCACAGCAAGGAAGACCCCAGCAGTTGAAAATCTCCGCCGCTACCAAAGGATTCAGGGACCACTCGTGAGGTTGCAGAATACACCTGCTGAGTCTGTCTGCTATCATGTTGGAACTCCCGGGAATGTGCGTTGCTAAAAGAAAGCGGTCGGTAGCCAACACCCATTGCCATATCCTCATGGCCTCCCGACAAAGTGGGTAAGATTTGGTTCTACCTTGTTTGTTGATGTACCAGACCACCGCCATGTTGTCTGATTGTATCGCAATAGTTCCAGATGGCAGCAGGGGATGGAATGCTTGCAATGCCAGAAGCACCACCTCAGCTCTAGAACATTTATATGCAGATGGGCCTCCACTTCGGACCAAGTACCTTGGACTGTCTGTCCCTGAAATATCCCCCCCACCCCATCAGGGAGGCATCCACCACAGCTTTGGGCTGTTGGGGGGGAGAAGGGGTCAGACCATTGTGATGGATTATGTGCCATCCACCAATTTAAACCTTGCTTGCAACTGTGAGTTACCCGAATCTTGGCTGAAAGAGGGTACTGAAAGGGATATCACTGGGTGAGTAGTAGCCGTTGTAGAAGCCTCATGTGAAACCTGGCCAGGGGGACAATAGTAATGGAGGCTGCCATGGAACCCAACAGCTGGAGAACAGAATATGAGCTGTGGATTTCTCCCTTGAAAGGATTGGAATCAGTTGCTGCTTTATCCTTACAATTCTGTGCTCTGGAATGGATGCTCTGCAATTGTTTGTATCGAAGATGACCCCTATTAATTCTGTGGACTGAGATGGGGTGAGATTGGATTTTTGCCAGTTTATGGTTATGCCTAGCCTTTCTGCAGTGAAAAGAGAGTATGTCAGGGCTTCTTCCAATAGATGTCTGGTGGGGGCAGAGATGAGCCAGTCGTCTAGGTATGGAAACACCTGGAATCCTTGTAGTCGCAAGTGAGCTGTGACGACTGCCATGCACTTTGTTAACACCCTGGGGGCTGTAGAGAGTCCGAAGGGCAGTACTCTGAACTGGTAGAGTGGCTCCCGCACAGAAGCGAAGGAATCTTCTTGATGGTCTGTCCACTTTTTTGTGGTAGTATGCATCTTGAAGATCTATCGAGCACATCCAATTGTCTTTTTCCAAAAGCAGAAGGATAGACTGTATTGTGACCATCCGGAATTTCTGTACCTTTACAAACTTGTTCAATACACTGAGATCCAAAATTGGTCTCCAGTCCCCATTTTTTTTTGGCACCAAAAATAGTCTTGAGTAGAATCTGGACCTTATCTGGTCTGGAGGGGCTATTTGGATGACTCTTTTTCTTAGCAGCTTTGAAATCTCTAATGCTGCTTCTTCCCTTTGACTGGGTGGAACTTCAGATAAGCTTGTTAGGGGAGCGGGACAAAGGTTTAAGAGGATATGATAACCTCAGGTTATTATCCTTTGTACCCAAGAATCGGTGGTAATGGTTAGCCAGGCAGAAGGGTACAAAGAGAAATGACCCCCAACCACTTCCAGAGGAAAGTAGTTGGGCTGCTCTTCAGACGTGCTGGTAGGATTGGCCAGGGAAAGAATCCCTGAAACCCTGGTTACGTGGACCCCTTCTGCCCAAAAGGGGTGCCTTCCCTGTGAGTTTCCCCCTCTGCCTCTAGGGGAGAGCTTGACCTGTGTGTCACAGAAAGTAGCTTAAGACTTTTTGTGCCATATCTTCCCACTCTTCTGGTTTCTGGAGAAAGCCCATTGAGGGGAAGAATAACGAACACCCACAGCAGAAAGGGTCTTACCATCCTGTTCACATCTAGCCAGTGTGTTTTTAACCTTGGGTCCGAACAATGAAGAGGCTTCAATGGGAGTGTTCATAGGTAAGTACTAGGCTATCTGCCTGAGGGCATCTATAAGCCTAGCCAGAATGTGTTGGCTTTTGCCGCCCCCTTAGATATGTTCCCTGCGCCTCTGTCAAGCAGAGCCATTAGTTACCTGTGCCTCTGACCAGCAGAGCCACTGCAGTGATCCCCGGGGTAAATGTTCTGTTTCCCATCCACTCGTCAATGTTTCTCTTGAAGACTGTTAGTGAGGGGCTCTGCCGAATGTAGATTGGAATCCTATTCCAAAGCATGGGGAGTCTCTGGGACAAGAATCTATCTCTCCAGCATCCTGTATATGATGTGTATGTTGTAGATGTCGCATGTAATGTTTTTTTTGTTTTTTTTCTTAGGTGGAGCATGTCCATCATGTCTGGGACATGGCCTTGCAGCGTCAGGGCAGAGATCCTCTGAGAGTAAGAGTGGTATGCAACTGACAGCTGGGGGGGTTTCAATCGGGCTGCATAGGGAATATGTCTGAGGCCAGTAATCCTCTTGGTGAGGTACTTTTGTGGTCTTTCCAGCTGTTGCAGGTGTCTTATAAGGTACATCCCAAATGGAGCATTGTACTCTATGATGGGTCTGATGAGTGATGAGTAGAGGGGCACAACAACCTCTTTTGTTATAGATGCGAACCCTTTTGTGATTAGGTGGACCACATAGAAGGATTTTCTAACCACCTTGGCAATATGATTATCAAAGGAGAGATTACTATCTACTTGGGTCCCCAGATCCCTTATTACATCTTCTGTATTTAGGGGACTACCACGTATGTGGTAGTTCGTGGGTACTTTGTTTTTTCCAAAGGGGATGACTATGCACTTTTTGGCATTTTGCTTGAGGCCATGATTTTGACACCAGGTATCCATCTCAGTGAGACCCTTCTGGAGGATGTCTGTATCAGCTGGAGGGTCAATTTTGGCCCCCAGTTTGCAGTCGTCTGCGAACTTGGTCAGCCATAGTCCTCCTGTGCTTGCCTGTACCTCTGAGAAGTATATACTGAACAGGAGGGGTCCCAGGACTGAGCCCTGGGGGATGCCACAAGTAACTGGTTTAGAGTCAGACATAGAGCCTGCAACTCTCACTGTGTGGGTTCTACCCATGAGCCAACTGGCAACCCATCTCATGATGTAGGGGTTTATGTTCAGGCTGATGAGCTTGTCTATAATACCAGAATGGGGAATAGTTTCAAAAGCCTTTGTGAGGTCTAGGTAGGCTGTGTGGATCTCCTTTCCCTCGTCTAAAGCCTTGGTAACTGTCTCAAAGAAGACCACCAGGTTTAGGAGGCATGATCTGCCCTTAACAAAGCCAAACTGGGTAGGGTCCAATGTCTGAACTCCATGATGATGTGCTCCATAGCCTTGCAGACCAGGTTAGTCAGGCTTATAGGGAGACAGTTCCCGGGGTCCGTTGTACCTCCATCTTTGTGGAGTGGGATAACTGTTGCTGTGCGCCACTCTATGGGTACGTAGTCTGTAGAGAGGCTGAGTTTGAACAGTGTGTTTAGGTGAGGGGTTAGTTCATTTTGGAGCTCGTGTAAGACACAGCCTGGGACACCGTCTGGTCCCATTGAAGCTGTATTTTTGGCTTTGGATAGGGCTGTTTTAACCTGTGTGTCAGTGATTGCCGGGGAACTACATTCTTCTGGTATGGTTATGGGCCCTTTAGGGGGTGAGAGGGGGGTGAAGTTTGCACTAAACCTGTCTGCCAGAATGTTGGCAATATCAGTCATTTCAGTGTATTTTGTGCCATTCTGCACTAACTCAGAGCAGATCTGAGAGTTTCCACTTAGGTTCTTGACATAGCTAAAGAACGCTTTGTGGTTATCTTTGGAGTCCTTGGCAATTTTTCTTTCGAAGCTAGCCTTGGATGATTTTATGAGGGATCGTAGTTTCTTGCTGATACTAATCAGGGATGTCTTTCCTTCTTGGGATTTTACTCCTTTCTGCACTAGTTTCCTCCTCCTACTGTATAGCTTGTTTATGGCAGGAGTCCATCAGACTGGTTTCCTTTTCTTGGAGGAGTGAGTCTTGGTTTTGCTTGGGATAGCACGATCCATGCATTCTTGCAGGTGCTCATAGAGTGCCTTTGTAAGGGATTCTGCAGCTTGGACAGCATTGTCCTTTAGCATGGGGGCTGTGAACCTTTCCACCTCAGTCTTAAGTAACGTGAAGTTTGCTTTTGAAAAGTTTTTCATGGTGGTTTCCTTGATTGGGGTTGGGGGCGGAATGTGGATATCCAGAGTGATTAGTCTATGGTCTGATCTAACCAGCATGGGTTTGACCTCCAGCGTAGAACACTGGTCGCCCATGTTAGTGACGACCAGGTCCAATATGTTGTCACCTCTGGTGGAGGTGTTGACCAGTTGATCCAGAGCGTTCAAGTTTAAAATTCTAGGGAGCGTTGGGCAAGGGAGTTAGTACTTGAGTAGTTCTCCCAGTTAATGTTTGGGTAATTGAAATCACCCAATATTAGGACGTTTGGTAGGACCTTCATATTTTCCAGTGTCTCCAGAAACACGGAATGGGGTCCTGGGTCATGGTGGATGATCTGTAGCAAGCTACAATTTGAAATGCAGTTTTGACCATTGTTAGTTGCACATGGATGATCTCTGAGGCATTGTGCTGTGCCACTAACCTGGAGGTGTGGGTATCCATGATGAATATGGATACATCCCCACCTTTTGTGTTTCAGTCCGGGTTCTGTGGCCGAAAAGTATGGTATGAGTTATAGCCTGGTAGTGCTGGGGTGCTCTCTGGAGCCTTAAACCAGCTTTCTGTTACTGCACAGATATCAATGTTCTCCATACTGAGGAGTGCCTCGAGTGCATGCATTTTGAGGTTTAGACTTCTGGCGTTGAGTAGCATTACCCTCAGTTTTTGGTTACTTGTGCTATTTACAGTGGTGGGTTTGTCTTTTGAGCCTTGTCTAAAAAAGGCACTATGGGGGTGGCAAAAGCCTTGGCCAGTATTCGAAAGCCTAAGGGTGACAGGTGCAAGCCATCTCTTGTGAAGCAACTTGGCTTATTGAGCATGTCATCCCAGGTGGACAGATACTGGATCCCCTTTGAATGACACCAGAAACTTAACCAATTGTTGAAATTGATCATTTTTTCTTTATACTGTGGCATCATTCTTGGTGAGGGCAGGATGCTATTCAGGGTCAGGGTCATACCGGTTTGTGCTATGTGATCAGAGAGCTCTTCCATGTCACTTTTCATGTAGTCCAGGGAGGTACGTCTCAGGTCATTCACACCAACATGGACAATGACATTGTCATATTTGTACTTGTTCTGGAGTGACCTGAGTGCTTCTGTTATGTGGCGGATCCTGGCGCCCGACAGGCAGCTAACTGTAACCTTCTCCTTGTCCAGCCTAGTTAATAGGACATCAGTGTGCCTATTACTAGTGTGCTGGGTATGTTATTTTGCCTTAAGGGCTGTGATTGCATGGCACACTGATTATGTGAAGTATGTGTTTTATGGTTTGTGATGGGGTGTGGAGGTTGCTTGGGTGTCTGCTTTGGAGGTCTCTGTTGCTTTTGCAGACTTTTATTTAGAGCCTCCGAGTATGTTTTCGTGTACTTATGTATGTTATTTGCTGGTGTTGGTTTAGTAGGTCTATGTGAGACTGGTGGTGTGTTGCAAGTATTTTCCCTCTCCTCTTGACTGTCTGTTCCAGTCTTGGGTTGAGAGAGCTTTGCCTCCAGTTTGGCTGTATAATTGCATCTCTCGCATATATTAGTGTTTGGTGGTAGGAGGAGAGGGTTGTCTGTGTACATGAGGCAGTTGTAACATTGCCTCAAAATGCCCAGATTCACCAGATGGACTAGAGAGTACATCTGAAACTGCCCTTTGGACATGCCTGAATATGTAAAGTGAGCTGTTTTACTGATTAGCTGGTAGGGACGAATAGAGGAAGCTTTGAAAGGTTCCACGAAATCACACAAGCGCATCCAGGCATGGCGTCTCAGAATAATGCCTGAACCCACTGCTCCTTCTGATGCGTGAGATATCCAGCCAAGGTTTCAGAGAGCTCAGAAATTAAGTCTCTTTGAAGCCTGGTTAAATGTGCCATATAGTTCAGGGACCTGACTGCAAAGGTCGCTGATGCAAAGGTACACTTCCCTATTCCGTCCAGAGCCCGGGACTCTTTGTTGGGCGGATGGACAGTCTGCCTTTCTTCTTCCGCCAGGTCCTTTTTAGTTGCGGCCGCCACCACAAAGGAATCTACATTTAGACCTTTGGACCAATGGGGATCACTAGCAGGAGGGGACAAAATTTTATCTGGCCTCCAGAGAATGGCCTCAATGGTGTCAGGAGCCTTCCAGGCACTCTGCACGACGAGCCGGACAAGTTCGTCAGTAGGTTGAGTAATCCAGGAGGTAGGGGGCCAGGCACGAAAGGCCAGCAGGAACACAGACTCTTTAGAGGTCAGGTTAGAGGGCTCCCAATCACCTCTCTGTTTAAGGATTTCAATGATATCACCAAAGGATACCTCAGAGGGTGATCGAGGGGACCCTTTCCCATCATCAAAGTCTGTGTCTTCAGTAAGGGACTCCTCTGTGGAGTTCATGTACTTCCTCTTACACGAGCTCTTTTGATGATCTTCCTCAGAGGAAGAAGCTGGGGAAGACAGCGCAAAAGGGGTTTCCTGTGGGAGTATGTCCTGAGGCCCTTGCGCTCAGTGTCCGCTAGGAGTGGCTTGTGTGCAGTGCGGTCCAAAGGAGGGCAGGGAGAGTGATAGTACAGGGTCGCCAACCGACGCAAGAGCCTTCTCCATTAGGTGGAAGGCCAGTCCACCTAAAGAGGGATGGAGACCAATGGCAGGGGTCACCCCTCGCCCAAGTGGCTCAGTCTGCTGACCCGGAGTCCCTGGATGGCTGTGAAACACCAAGGTATGTACACCACAGCTGACATCCTGGGCAGTGGCAAGACTCTCCTGCCACAAAGGCAACTGCGGCTCCTTAGTGAGGTCCATAAAGGGAACCATAGTGGGGGAAGACTGTGCTATATCAAGGGGCGTCAAAGGCAATGAAGGAGGAGAATAAGTAGGGGTGTCTTTGGTAAAGGGTTATTACCTCCCGAGGATGGATTTGTCCTGGGGGCGGGATACCTCTGGCCAAAAGCAATTGATCCACAAGATACAACACATCGTGTTCAGACAGGCTTCTAGTGGATTTCACGGACATGACTGAGGGAGAGTCAGGTCTATCCAAGGACAGAGCAAGCTCGCTGCCCACCATGGGGGGGGGGGTCTGCACTAAAAACAATGGAGCTGTAATGGTCTGAACTACTCTTGTCTGCACTGAGGAAATCATCGGTGCCAAAGGCATGGTCTGCACTGACGATGAGGTTGGTATCGATGTGGTTGCCGCCGCTAAGGTCTGAGCCGAAAACATCGGTGACGAAAACTGAATGGTCAGTACCGAGAGGGTAGTCGGTGCCGGGTAAGTTTTCGGAACCGAAAAAGGAATGGGCATCGAAACATCCATCGACATCATAACAGTCTGCATCGACTGAATAGTCGGTGCCGGTAAGGGAGTCTGAACTGAGGAGCTCCTCGGTACTGATGCGGTAAGGGGCACACTAGTCGGTGCCGAAGTCTCAAATGGTGCCAATGGCCTTGGTGCCGAAGATCTAGGCACCGAAAGCGCTGGAGCCGAAGAAGTCAAATCCGAACTGGAAAGCTTAGCTTTCTAATTATTCACAATTTTTTTGAGTTTAATGAGGTTTTGTATCATCAGTTACAAGGTACAGCCATGGGGGCTTCCTTTGCCCCCATGTATGCCAATTTATTTATGGGTTTATTTGAACTAGAAATAATATACAAGCATATATTTTTTCAAACTCATGTAATTTCTTATTATAGGTTTGTGGACGACTTAATATTCTTGGTGGATGCTGATGAAAGTGACATTAAAGAATTTGTTAAAGATATTAATCATAATAGATTTTCTATGAGTTTTGATTCAAAAAATGGGACCCTGTGGTCCCATTTTGAATATAAATTGATGAAAAAATGGGACCTGTGGTCCCATTTTTGGATATAAATTTGGACATTTCTGATGGTATGAAAATTACTACTTCAATTAATAGAAAATTTGAAGGTACTAATTTCTATTTACATGGAACTAGTGGTCATCCTCCCCATACTTTGGATGCATTACCATATGGGGAAATGCTACGTACATATAGATTATGTGGAAGATATGACATTTTTCAGCAAGAAATGAATATTTTGGTGGAATCCTTTTTAAGTAGGGGTTACAATAAGGATATTTTAAATAGATGTTTTGATAAGTTGGTTAAAAGAGTTAAGCTTTTTGATGGTGTAAATAGTTATCATCCTTGTAATAATGTGGCTCAATATAATAGTGATAATAACTGTAAGGAAAATATGTATTTTGTAACCACCTATGGTTGCTTTACTTTTCAATTTCTTGATATAGTAAAACAATTTTGGTCCTTTTTACTTTCTTGTAAAAATGTTCAACAGTGGCTGAATGTTAATTTACAATTTTCCTATCGGAGAGGTAGAAATATCAAAAACTTTTTAGTTAAAAGTAAATTTATTTTGCCTCCACCTTCATTATACAAAGAACCATGTCAAACTGGCACCTTCCCTTGTGGAAGTTGCAAAGGTTGTAAATATATTGTACCTTGTTTTTCATTTATTAATGATGTGAAGTTTATTCCTGTTAAGCAATTTTGTTGTAAGTCAGTAGGGGTTATTTATGCTCTTTGTTGTCCATGTAATATTTATTACATAGGAGAAACAAAAAGGGCTTTTAAACTGAGATTGTTAGAGCATATAAGGGACATTAATAATGGCAATATTGAAAGCCCTGTAGCTCTGCATTTTTTAGAATGTCATAATAAAAGTAGTGAAGGTTTAAAAGCCACTATTTTAGAACAAGTTAAGCCATCAATGTATTGTCAGCAGGATGTTAAAACTGTGTTATTGCAAAAAGAAGCTTTGCTTATTTTAAAGTACAAAACTATGTCTCCTTGTGGGTTCAATGAAGAGTTCAATTGGAGAGCTTTGCTTAATTAATTGTTTAATTGTTTAATTGTGTTATTAGCTTGCTATAAAGTATGGGTGCTTGTACACAATTTTATTCTCCTTGAAGGCTTTGGCCGAGACGTCAGAGATTTTATTAAAAGATTTGCTGGATACTGTGTTCGTTGTTTGCTACTTGGTGCCTTTTTTTCGTTGTTTTTGATGTCTTCTGATCCACAGTACCATCTTCCAAGGATTTTTAGAGAGACTAGAGAAGGGAATCAAATGTCTCTGGACAATTTTCTTTTGAATCCAGTTAACTCTTCTGAGAGAGGTGATAGAGGTGAGCGCTCTAATTCTCAGAGATTGCCTACTGAGAATAATGTGATTTGGGAAAAGTGGGAAGAAGAGAGAAGAATGCGGTCTCCCAATCCTTTTTCTTGTGTTGGAAGGAAGATTCCTCTGTCTGTTAATGCAGAAAATAAGCTTTTGTTTGAGGAATTGGAGAAATTAATGTGGAAAGAAACTGCAGTACATTATAATATATGTGGTCTTCAAAAATATGTAGAGACAGATACAACACCAAGGGGTCTTAGAGTTTTTAAAGACCCCTCCACTCCATTTGACCTTTCTTTGGACTCTGATTGTGTTTTTCACAAGAGGTGGGTCAATGCTGCACATGTCTGTGTTACTGAATGGTTACGTATACTTATTGAACGCGATTCACTCAAGCAAAAGGAATTGTGCAATAACATTAAAAAAATGTATACAGATTTATCTAGCACTGTCTCTGTAGCTATATTTGATGAGTTTCTACTACAAACTAACAAGAAACTCAAGGAATATGAAGCTACTTTAATAGAGCGTAAAAAAGGCAAGCTTCTCCGTGATGTGCGTGACTATGAAGCCAATCGGGCTTTTCAGCACAGCATAGAAAAAAAGCGCGTCCCACAGCACAAAATCTTGCGAAACAAGTTAGATTTCAGTCCGGTTAGCAGATGAACATCTCTCACTTGTCTTCAGCGTCGGAAGGGGGATATACGTCCTATGAAGACGAAGAATATGAAACGGAGTTTCCAGTGTTACCGGCTGCCCAACAAAGGGAGAATTTTCACTCTACATTTCGTGGAGAGGCTACAACCTCTTTTCAGAACCAACATGGACAAAAACGGACATGGGATCAATCTTCCTTTCCAGGTGGACAATGCTATGGACATGGGGGATATAAGAGGGGTAGAAGATGATCATGTTTCAAATAATTTAAGGTATTGTAATGTTGCAGATTATGTCATTAATTTATCTGGATATGATTTTATCTGTGTTGAAATGTCTTTACTTAATAGGGGTTTGAAATTCATCCCCACAGTTATTACTCCTCTTCATGAATTAAAAAAAGACATGTATGTTTTTGGCAGGAAGCTACACTTGAAACATTTCTTTAGTAACTGCTCAATGGTTTCAAACTCTGCTGATGCATTTAATGACAGTAGTTCTTGTGATAGCTATTTTTCTTGTTTTTCAGATGAAGCTGTTAATGCATATTGTCAATTAGATACTACTAGGATACCTACTACTAGTAACTTCACTCCTGGTTATTTGAATAATGATATATGCCAGTTTGTTAGTTTAGTTAATTTTTTTACTGAACTTAATTATAAAAAATATATGAGTATAAAAACTAATGTTGATCATAATTTGAAACGGAATGAGTGGCAAGCTTTAGTAAATCTTAGTAAAAAAACTGACATAATTTTCAAACCCTCTGATAAAGGCAACAAGCTAGTCGTGATGAATTCTGCTGATTATTTTTCCATGTGCATGGAACATTTAAAGGATAGTGACACTTATAAAGTTATATCTGTAGATGTATATTTAAAATCTATTCAGGAATATTTAGATTTGTTGAATAAAGGGGTTAGGCTAGGTTATTTTTGTCCTACTGATGTTAAAAAGAAATTTCAGATAGAAGGTTCAAAAATGGCTCTTTTTTATTGCCTACCTAAAATACATAAAAACCTGTCTAGGCCCCCTGGGAGGCCTATTGCTTTTGGTTCTTTGTATTTTTCACATAATTTGGGAATTTTTTTACATCAATTTCTGGCTCCTTTTGTATATAAGTTTCCATCTTATATTTGTGATGTTTTTGATTTTTTGAACAAGATGAAAGGGATAAAAATAAATGCTAGGATGACTTGGTTTACCATTGATGTTAAAAGCCGCTACACCAATATTAAACATTCTTTTGGTCTTGAGGCTGTTGGATATTTTTTGGGTGATACTCCGGTCACAGTATTTATTGTAGAGTTGCTTCATTTTTGTTTGATTCACAATTTTTTTGAGTTTAATGAGGTTTTTTATCATCAGTTACAAGGTACAGCCATGGGGGCTGCCTTTGCCCCCATGTATGCCAATTTAGGTACAGCATGGGGGCTCCTTTTTTGCCCCATGTATATAATTATTTATGGGTTTATTTGAACTAGAAATAATATATTTTTTCAAACTCATGTAATTTCTTATTATAGGTTTGTGGACGACTTAATATTCTTGGTGGATGCTGATGAAAGTGACATTAAAGAATTTGTTAAAGATATTAATCATAATAGATTTTCTATGAGTTTTGATGGTCTAAAAATGGGACCTGTGGTCCCATTTTTGGATATAATTTTGGACATTTCTGATGGTATGAAAATTACTACTTCAATTAATAGAAAATTTGAAGGTACTAATTTCTATTTACATGGAACTAGTGGTCATCCTCCCCATACTTTGGATGCATTACCATATGGGGAAATGCTACGTACATATAGATTATGTGGAAGATATGACATTTTTCAGCAAGAAATGAATATTTTGGTGGAATCTTTTTTAAGTAGGGGTTACAATAAGGATATTTTAAATAGATGTTTTGATAAGTTGGTTAAAAGAGTTAAGCTTTTTGATGGTGTAAATAGTTATCATCCTTGTAATAATGTGGCTCAATATAATAGTGATAATAACTGTAAGGAAAATATGTATTTTGTAACCACCTATGGTTGCTTTACTTTTCAATTTCTTGATATAGTAAAACAATTTTGGTCCTTTTTACTTTCTTGTAAAAATGTTCAACAGTGGCTGAATGTTAATTTACAATTTTCCTATCGGAGAGGTAGAAATATCAAAAACTTTTTAGTTAAAAGTAAATTTATTTTGCCTCCACCTTCATTATACAAAGAACCATGTCTAACTGGCACCTTCCTTGGTTGCAGTAGTTGTAAATATATTGTACCTTGTTTTTCTTGTGGAAGTTGCAATGGTTGTAAATATATTGTACCTTGTTTTTCATTTATTAATGATGTGAAGTTTATTCCTGTTAAGCAATTTTGTTGTAAGTCAGTAGGGGTTATTTATGCTCTTTGTTGTCCATGTAATATTTATTACATAGGAGAAACAAAAAGGGCTTTTAAACTGAGATTGTTAGAGCATATAAGGGACATTAATAATGGCAATATTGAAAGCCCTGTAGCTCTGCATTTTTTAGAATGTCATAATAAAAGTAGTGAAGGTTTAAAAGCCACTATTTTAGAACAAGTTAAGCCATCAATGTATTGTCAGCAGGATGTTAAAATGTGTTATTGCAAAAAGAAGCTTTGCTTATTTTAAAGTACAAAACTATGTCTCCTTGTGGGCTCAATGAAGAGTTCAATTGGAGAGATTTGCTTAATTAATTGTTTAATTGTTTAATTGTGTTATTAGCTTGCTATAAAGTATGGGTGCTTGTACACAATTTTATTCTCCTTGAAGGCTTTGGCCGAGACGTCAGAGATTTTATTAAAAGATTTGCTGGATACTGTGTTCGTTGTTTGCTACTTGGTGCCTTTTTTTCGTTGTTTTTGATGTTAGCTTTCTTAATTCTCTGTTCCTGAGGGTCCCCAGCTGGAAACGAAGGAAGAGACTTGGCCTTTTTTTGTTCATCACTCTTTTTCTTTTGGGATCTTGGAGGGGTTGAAGCCACTGACCCAGAAATAGCCTCTGAAAAGGGAGATTTAAGTAGCCCCTTCAATATTAATTTATTTTTCCTTTCAATTAACGTCCTGTTAAAAAAGTTCTTATAAATCCCGCAAGGCGGGTCAACTGTTAGTGAGGCACACCCAAGCAGTAGACACATAGGGAATGTGCATCTGAAGTAGGTAATTTATGGCCACAATCCAAACATCTTTTAAACCCTGGACTACCTTTTTATCTGCCATGGTTAGAAGGAAAAAAGGAGGAACCAGAAAAATACCAGCAATGGTACAAGAAATACCCAAAGGTAAAAAGGAAAGGGGTTTACCACCGATGGTAAAAAAAGGAATTACCTCACTAAGAAGAGAAGAAGAGTTGAAAAGGATTGAAAAAGGTCATCGCTAAATGTGATAAGGTAAGAGATAACTATCTAATGACTTTTTTTGTTAAAAAAGCTGTCTTAGAACTTAGGTATGATGAAAAATATTGTACGTAGCTCAAGAGAAGTAGCTTGACACGACTGAATGGTGACACGGCAAACAAAATCTGAGATAACAGGGAGAGGGGAATTCTGGGTAAGAGTTTAGCTCAAGAGTTGTGGCTGGCATGAGCTTGGAAGATGACCAGCTCGGTTCCAAGGTCGGAACCGTCTACCCACACATAAAGAATGAACGAGGATTAACAATATCAGATCAAATTTTTTACCCTGATCAGGGTGCACGAATTCACCAGAACTATCTATGTAACTGCAATAATTGCAGCAATGGCATGGTCTAGTTACTGCTTGACTGGACATTTTATCCTTACAAAGAGATTTACCATTAATAAGTTTTTTTGGATAGAATAACATTTGCTTCAAGGACCTCTTTTTCTTATAAACAAAGCTAGGAAGTTTTCTTACTATATCCTTCAAATCTATATTAGTGGTAATGATGGGCCAATGTTTCTTAATGACATCAACAACATATCCTGAACTTCTGGAATAAGTGACTGGTATCCTACATCTTCTATTATTAACTTGTTTATGTCTTAATATTGGTGGATTTGATGAGAAATATGGTCTACCTCTATTACTCCTATCCGTAACTGCTACTTCCAATGTAGTACATACTTCATTTTTATAATATCCTCTATCCGTAAATTTCTCCTGCAGATCTCTTACTTACATTACAAAATTGTCATCATTGGCGTTCACCCTTGATACTCTCAAACCTTGTCCTTGAACAATGTTGCTCAACACATAGTGTGGATGCATAATGCTACGATGTAAAAAGTTTTTCCTGTAGCAAGATTTCCTATACAACATGGTATCATTCACACCATCTTGTGTAACCTTAATCAATGCAGCCAGAAAGCTTATCTCAGTTTTAGAAAAATTAACAGTAAACTTAAGAAAAGTGGTACTTCTATTAATATATTCAATGCATTGCAATAATTCATTTTGTGTTCCCTTCCAAATCATAAACAAATCGCCCACAAAATGCCTGTAGAACAAAATGTGTGCAATACATAAGCCTGTCAGGGTATTATCTTGCTCCCATATTAACATAATAAGATTGGCGTAGCTACTGGCACACGATAATCCAACAGCATAGTTACTAAAGGATTGTCATCCCTCTGTAGGAATTGATGCAATTTCTCCTTCATTGAACTATTAACAGTTTTTTAGTTTCTCAGTGTCAACTAAAAGAGGGTGAACTAAATTTTCCCTTGCTGATAAAGCAATGGGCTATGGAGAGAAACCAAGATCGGTGAGCAGGACAAGGAACAAATGGAAATTGAACCAGGATTCCTTAGAACTTCTGAGCATCAAAAGGTACTGGAAAAAGACTTGATTTACAATTTATCCAGTAAAGTTTTGAGTAGTGAAGAGCTTGCGCTCTTGCAAAAGGGCCTTTCTTTTGTGCCTTCACAAAAGGTCATAATTACTGAAGTAATTTTTGACTTGAAGACTTTTACCAGAAATGTAATGCTTAAATACATGTTTAAGGATACTGATGATGTCTCTAACAGTAACAACAATTTGTTTATGAAACCGAGTGTATTTACACCAGCTCTACATCCACATGTTGAAGCTTTTGAAAAAAAATGTGCTTATATATTTATAGAAATTATGATAGTAATATAAATAAACTTTTTTTCAATATCACTGCAAATGAAAGGAGGGATTTGCATAATTTGATGCATGATGATACTATTGTAATATGCCCTGCTGATAAAGGGGGCTCAATAGAAGTATTAGACTTTGTTTGGTATGTTAATAAGATGAATGATAAGTTAGCAGATGCTCGTTTTTATAAGCAGATTACACTGCTTGATGTTTGTAATAAGATTAATAGAGTGAAAAATAAGGTTGGATATTTATTATCAGCAAATTTGATTGATAAGAGTTTGGATGATTACTTTTTGGTTGATAACTCTACGATTCCATTCAAACAAGGCCTACCCAAGTTACATAAAGATTCCATTAACCCCCCCCCCCCGAGACCTATAGTCTCAGTACAAAAGTGGAGCACTGAAGCCATGTAAATTTATATACAGAAAACATAAGACCCATTACTGATTCTAGGAGTCATATTTTAAGGGATTCAAGTCAGTTTTGATTGATTTATATGACTTTATATGGGTCTCCTTTGAGGTGAAGGAATGGTATTTAGTGACTTTAGATGTCAGTTCATTGTCTACAGTTATTTCTAATGTCACTGGCACTGAATGGATGAAAAAACGTTTAATGAGTCAGAATGTCTTTAGTGCCTTTATTTGAGATGATGATATATAATAACATCTTCTTATTCAATGGGAACCATTACTTACAAAATGATGGTGTAGCTATGGGCACATCGTGTGCCCAAAGCTGCACCAATCTTATTATGTTATTATGGGAGCAAGATTATGTCCTGACAGGCTTATATAGTGCACACATTTTGTTCTACTGGTGTTTTGTGGGCGATTTGTTTATGATTTGGAAGGGAACGCAAAATGAATTATTGCAATACACTGAATACATTAATAGAAGTACCACTTTTCTTAAGTTTACTGTTAATTTTTCTACAACTGAGATAAGCTTTCTGGATGCATTGATTAAGGTTAAACAAGATGGTGTGAATTATACCATATTGTATAGGAAATCTTGCTACAGGAATAACTTTTTAGATTGTAGCATTATGCATCTACACTATGTGTTGAATAACACTGGTCAAGGACAAGGTTTGACAGTATCAAGGGAACGCCAATGATGACAATTTTGTAATGGAAATAAGAGATCTGGAGGATAAATGTATGGATAGAAGATATTATAAAAATGAAGTACATAATACACTGGAAGAACTAGTTAAGTATAGGAGTAATACAGATAGACCATACTTCTCATCAAATCCACCAATATAAGACCTAAACAAGTTAATAATAGTAGATGTAGGATACCGGTAACTTATTCCAGAAGTTCAGGATATGATGTTGATGTCATTAAGAAGCATTGGCCCATCATTGCCACTAATATAGATTTGAAGGCTATAGTAGGAGAATATCATAGCTTTGTTTATAAGAAAAAGAGATCATTGAAGCAAATGTTATACTATCCAAAAAATGTATTAATGGCAAATCTTGTAAGGATAAAATGTCCAGTCAAGCAGTAATTAGACCATGCCATTGCTGAAATTATTGAAGTTACATAGATAGTTCTGGTGAATTCATGCACCCTGATCAGGGTAAAAAATATGTCTTTAATGTTTATGCTACCTGTGGCTCTTGCCATGTAGTACATTTAGTGCACTGCACCAGTTGTACAAAATTTTATGTATTAAAAACAGATAGGCTTCTGAGGGATTGCATAAGTGAGCATCCGTATCATATTAAAAATGGCTCGGACAATAGTGCTCTATCTAAACATGTGAGAGATACTTCCACCTTAAACAGTTTAAGTTTCAAGTTATAGGGAAAATTAAAGTAAATCAAAGAAAAGGCGACATAAGAAATGCTACCAAATGTCTGAAAAGTAATTGGATTGTTAGGTTAAGACCTGACCATGGCTCAGGACTGAATGACAAGGTTCCTATTAAGCCTTTGCTTCATTGTTTAAGTAAGTAATTTTTTGTATGTTTTAACTTACACTGCATGAAGATTTTTAAATTTATCTTTATGTATGTGTGGGATGGCTGTGATATATTACCATAGTTGTTTTTTGATATATGTGAATTTATGTTTTTAATGACTGTTATTTTAAAACTTAATTGATTTAGTTGAACATGTGATTGAGGGATATATAAATTGATATATCTTGCCTAGCTTTGTAAAGACATTTGAAAAAGTAGCAATTGCTGTGAAAGCAATTATGTTACTTTGTAATAAATAGACCTCTGCTTTATGAAAGAAGACAGGTTTCATCTTATCCTTCTTTTTGGATTGAATTTTAAATGAAGGTTTACGGTAGTTCCCCTGGGCAGGAGTTTGCAGGGTTGGATGGAAGGCAGCTATCGCTAGTTAGGATGAGACTTTAGGTCAAATAATAGATTTAAAAGAAGGTTTACAGTAGTTCCATTGGGCAGAAGTTCACAGGGTTGGATAGAAGGCAGCTATCGCTAGTTGGGATGAGACGTGGCAGTGATTTAGGTCAAAGATATGTAATGGAGTAGCTCTGGAACACTTTGCCAGGGTGAATAGGGTTCTGCACAAAATTTTCTCAACACTGTATGCTGGTCTGCCTGTTGACATTTTGGTTGCAATATGAACTGTGTGTGTAATGCAGATGACAAAGGGCACTTCTTTTGTAATGCAGATGACAAAGGGCACTTCTTTTGTAATGCAGATGACAAAGGGCACTTCTTTTGTAATGCAGATGACAAAGGGCACTTCTTTTCTACTTTTGTGCACCTGCTTGATTCCTGCCTCAGTTGACACTGGCAAAGTGTGAACTAGATGTCGAAAATAAAGACTAAGACAATGAACGTTTCTGTAAAACTCTACTATGATGGATTCTACTAACTTTTGGGGGTCAAAAGAGAAGCCATGGAGAGCACGTATCATTCATCTTGTTAGAAGCATCTTGTATCCAGTGGGAACAAACTAATATTTCCCTTATTACAAGTATCAGATGAAATAGAAAATGACACACCTGGATTCCATACGCAACTTAGGAAGCTTTCTAGAGCATGTAAGTAAATGACATTTTTCAAACAACCTTTGCTTTGGTTCTTCCATGCAGTAGCTTCTAGCATTCTCTGGATCTTTGTTGTGGTAGCTAACAAAATTATTTCCAAACAGAGTAGTACACTTCAAGGTTTAGAATCAAAAATACCTTCCAAATATTAATAACAAGCCATTTAAAACAGTTATCGTTAACACTTAAAAAAAACAATTAAGCACTTTCATCCAAACCATTATACGGGACTTCATCAAAACTGTTCTGTTAAAAAAATACAGGATGCTTATAACCATAATCATAAAATGTCACCAATTACACCAACTAATTCTTAAAGCAATACTACCCTAAACTAAACTAAATCTGGAAGCCTTAGAATTGAAACAGCAACTTATTCCAGCTGATGATGGATTTCCTAGGTTAAATGAAATGGTATCCATCAACAACATTCTTTAATTAAAACAGCTAAAATTATGACTATTTTAGCAAAATGTATTTTTAGTATTTTGTATTAATGTTTCATTAATCAATTATTTATGTATGAGCATCATTGTATGAAAAGGTGTTAAGGTATTGATACTGTAAGCTGCCCAGATTTGTTACGGTAGTACTGCTTTAAGAATGAATTGGTGTAATTGGTGATCTTTTATGGGATTCAGGTTAGTGGCTAAAGCTCTTGCCACCCCTATAGTGTGTTTTTAGGCAAGGTTCAAAGGACAAAACCACCACCGTAACAGATACAGGCATGCAAAATCTGAAGGTAATGCTACTCAATGCTAGAAGTTTAGACCTTAAAATGCACTCTCTCGAGGCACTCCTAAAAATGGAAAACATCGATATCTGTGCAGTAACTGAGACCTGGTTCAAGCCTCCAGAGAACACCCCTGCAATACCAGGCTACAACTCTTACCACACTTTTCGGCCACCAAACCAAGACAGAAACAATAAAGGTGGAGGAGTGTCCATATTCACCAAGGATATTCACACCTCCAGTCTAGTTGCCCAACACAATGCATCTGAAATTCTCCAGGTGCAACTAACACTAGGTAAGACTGCAATCCAAATTGTAGCTTGCCACAGATCCCCCACCATGCCCCAAGATTCTCACTACTCCTTTCTAAACATACTGGAAAATATTAAGATACAACCAAACACCCTAATACTGGGTGATTTCAACTACCCTGCCATTAACTGGGAAAACTACTCGGGTACCAACACCTTTTCCCAATGGTTCTTGGAATTCATAAATTCCAATGCCCTTGATCAACTAATCCATTGTCCCACCAGGGGCTCCAATATCCTAGACCTGGTCATTACCAACATGGGAGATGGATGCTCCACACCAGTGGTCACTTCCTCATTGGTCAGGTCTGGCCATAAACAAATCACCCTTGACATCCACATCCCACCCCCACTCCCCCAGTAAAGAAACCTCCATAAAAAACTTCTCCAAAGCCAACTTCATGCTACTTAATTCAGAAGTGACAAACTTCATGGCACCCATGCAGATGGGAGCTGAAGGTTCGACTGCTGAATCCTACACTAAGGCACTGTACGAGCACATCCACTCGTGCATGAATCGTGCCATCCCAAATAGAACAAAGATGCTCTCCTCCAAAAAAAAGGAAGCCAATCTGGTGGTCCTCTGCCATAAACAAAATATACAACAGAAGGAAGAAACTGTTGCAGAAAAGAGGAAAATCCCAGGATGCAAAAAACTCCCTTACCAGCCTCAGTAAGAAGCTGAGATCCCTCATAAAATCCTCCAAAGCTAGTTACGAAAATAAAATTGCCAGAGATTCCAAAGACAACCACAAGGCATTCTATAGTTATGTCAAGAATCTAAATGGCAATGCTCAGATCTGCTCTGAGCTACAAAAGAATGGCATTAAATATACTGATCCCAAGGATATTGCCAATATCCTGGCAGATCGATTTAGTGCCAACTTCACCCCCCCACCCCCTAAAGGGCCCATCTCAATACCAAAAGATTGCCAAATTCCAGTAATCATGGCCACACAGGTAGAAACTGCACTCTCCAAAGCTAAGAATAGCTAAGAATCCATGGGACCAGATAACATCCCGGGCTGTGTACTACATGAACAGTGGTGCCTCCCACTTTCCAAAGACATGCATCTGCCTCCGCTGAAAACAGGCTCTGTGGAACCTAGTCGGACATTCCCGGTCAACAAACGTTAAATAAAAAAAAAATAAAATAAAATGAACTCCAAAATGAACTAGCAGCTCACCTAAGCATCATGTTTAACCATAGCCTCTCCTCAGGCTTCATGCCCACTGAATGGTGCACAGCTACAGTTATCCCACTCCACAAGGGGGGATCCACCGTCCCATCAGTCTGACGAGCCTGATCTGCAAGGGCATGGAACGCATTAACATGGAACTTATAAACAATGACATTGGCAACCTTCAAACATTGGACACCACCCAGTTTGGGTTTGTGAAGGGCCGATCTTGTCTCCTGAACCTGATCAGTCTCCAGACCTGTGGACGAGGGTAAGGCAGTCCACACAGCCTATCTGGACCTTGGCAAGGCCTTTGACACCATCCCCCATTATGGAATCATAGATAAAATTACTAAGCTGGGCATACATCCCTACATCACTCGATGGGTTACCAACTGGCTTACTGACAGGACCCATACTGTAAAAGTAGCCTACTCCAAATCCATCTCCAGACAAGTGACAAGTGGAGTACCTCACGGTTCAGTCCTGGGACCGCTCTTGTTTGGCATCTACTTCTCTGAAGTACAGGCCAACACTAAGGGACTCTGGCTAACAAAGTTCGCAGATGACTGCAAACTGGGAGCCATTACCGAATCCCCAAATTATGTGGATATTCTA
Source organism: Protopterus annectens (assembly GCF_019279795.1). Taxonomy (NCBI): domain Eukaryota; kingdom Metazoa; phylum Chordata; order Ceratodontiformes; family Protopteridae; genus Protopterus; species Protopterus annectens. The sequence goes on along the minus strand of NC_056732.1, from coordinate 1,515,956,913 downwards.
CAAAAGGGCCTTACAGAAACAGATGCTTGGTGCCAGAGCCATGGGCGCAAGCTTAATGCCAAGAAATGTATAGCTATCCCCTCTGGGAAAAAACATGTACCCATGAATTACCACATAGGTTGCAGTACACTAAACACCAAAAGTGTGATGAGAGACTTAGGGACACAGGTGGACAGTGGTCTCACCTTCAATAACCACATCGCCACAACAGTCAGGAAATCCTTCTATGTGGCACACCTCATCACTAAGGGCTTTTCATCCAGAAGAAAGGAGGTCATTTTCCCACTGTACTCATCCCTCATTAGATCCATTATAGAGTACAATGCCCCATTTGGTATGTACCTCACAAGACATCTGCAACAGCTGGAAAGGCCGCAGAAATACCTCACTAAAAGAATCACAGGCCTAAAGAAGATGCCCTATGCTGACTATCTAAAAAAACTCCAGCTATACTCTGTGGCATATCGTCTACTCAGAGGCGATCTCTGCTTAACATACAAGGCCATGTAAACCCTGAGCTGTTGGACATGCTCCAGTTAAAGAAATCCCAGTCCCTCAGAGCCACACACTCCAGGGATCTAAATGTTGTCATCACAATGAACAAAATATGCTGGAGGGATAGGTTCCTGACCCAAAGACTCCCCATACTCTCAAATAGACTGCCCATACATGTCAAGCAGAGCGCCTCCTTGGCCCTCTTCAAAAGGAACCTTGACGACTGGATGGGAGATAGGAAATTCACCCCAGGGATCACGTCAATCGCCCTGCTAGACAGGGATCCAGGGAAGTAAATATTGTGGGAAGAAATATCTGGGGAATTGTTTGGCTAGGCTTGTATAGGCCCTAGGGCCGATAGCCTAGTACCAACCTATGAACCTATGAATTAGTGTTATAAATACCAAGTGTTTTTTTAACACAACAGTTGTGAAGAAGTCCTGTATAATGGTTTGGAAGTGCTTAACTGTTTTTTTTAAGTGTTAAAGAATGGTAACTGTTTTTAAGTATTAAACTGCTGGTCGTTCATATTTGGAAGGTTTTTTGGTTCTTAGTCTTGGATTTAACTTGCCTGGGCCAACTGTGTTTGTTGGACACTGCAAGCTTTAGTCAACCTCGTGTAAGTTAGCAAAACTACAACTCTACTCCATAATTATTTAATTAAAATGTTATGACATCTGGTCCGAAATATACTGCTTTATGCAACGGCTACAACAGTGTGACAGTGCATAAAGACTATCATCGGTCCATAATCACTGCAAGCAGGTATTGTCTGCCACTTATGAACCAAAGGTCACAGTCCCGGTTTTACAAAAGTACAATTTGAGAAACTTAGGCTACTATGGGAACTTTTTTTATTTAAATACTTCTGTTCTGTAGCATTATCCTCTTTGGCCAAACCTTTAAGAGAAATCTGGTAAACAAAAAAATCAGAAAGACGTGTCATATATTCTAAAACTTAAAGACAGCAAGGTAAAATGATGCAAACATACTTTATTTTGCTACCTGCGCTATTTTAGGCTGGGATTCACAAAGATTACCTGCAACTGTATGGGACCAGTAAGTGCCATAAAATGCATACAAAAGCCCTATGCAACTCATAGAAATGTTGCAACTCCCAGAGTGTCTGCATATACTACTACATACCTGGATTTGTCTAAGTATACAGTAGGTAAGCAAATGATCTGCAATTTCACAAATGTGTGAAGAGCATAGCATTCCACAGTTTAGAAGGCAGCAGTTAGGCATACAGAAGACGATACTGCACAGAAAACACAAACAAACCTGAAGACATACACTTACAAATACTGAGCTCATTAGGACTACGACTGCATTACAGCTCATAGGTTCATACTAAGCTAACTGCCCTTGTGAGCTATTTTAAGCCTAGCCAATTATCCCTTGTGAGACTCAAACCCTGCACCTTGTGTTTGTAAGGCAAACACCTTAACCATTAGGCCACCCTCCCAATCCTGTCAAAATATCTAAGCACATTCCTAAGATTGTAGAAAGACAAAACTCACACCTTGTGCCACAGGAAGTAGATGTACTGGGCACATCAGCTACTACCACAAACATGCACCTCCGACACACACACACACACACACACACTACACAACTCCGACCAAAGCAATCACTGCTAGACTGCATCCTGTCATTTCCTTGACTGTAAAAGCTTTTTTCTACATATTTATGGCAACATAGCCCTAAACACTTTTAAATCACTTTGTGCTGTGAGTAAAGTGAAGCATGAAAGCATGATGGCACCGCCAACCCCTACACATGAAGCATGTTTGTACGTGTATGCATGGGGTATGTGAGAATTACTGAACAGGGATATACTGAAACTTAAAATACCGAATGCAAAACCCTAAAATGACAAACTGTGGAACTTTTCAATTCGATATTAAACTCAAAATACCTACTGAAAGCATACATCTGCTACATATGTAATCTGCACCAGAACACAGCCAGTCAACAGATATTACTCATCTGTTTGTGAAACTTTAAAATGACTTTTTGCAAGGTACTCCCCCCCCCCCCCCCCACACACACACACACACACTTGACAGTTATCATATACAAGCTCCAAGACCAGTGTACCAGGTTAAGGGCATTCCTTTCATGTTTTAGTGTTCACTATTGTCATACTCACACTTGTGAGTTTAGCACATATAGAATGGCAGCACAAATTAACTATTCCCCATTGAAAATCAAGAGGTCTCAATATTTTTTTTTTACCCTGGGTGTTTCAGGGGTCAACAAACTGCTAGATCATGCCAACAAAGGCAAAAGAGTGAAATGCAGAGAAACTCCAGACAGGAAAATAGTCAAACAGGAATTTCACATTATCTAGCTATCTATATACAAATAATACACAAAGTACATTTTCTCTCTCTCTTTATATGTAAAAATGCTTCTATATACATACATGTGCACACACAAACACACACAAACATATATATATATATATATATATATATTATACATATATATATATATATATATATATATACATATATATATATATATATATATATATATATATATATATATATATATATATATATATATATATATATATATACATATACACACACACAAATATATACAAAAGCACAACCTATATAATATGTACTTATACATATACATATACACACACACACACTACAGAAAAATTATCTATACACACATTACAAATGCACTCATGAAGGGAAAATTTTGTAACATTCTGACCACTCATCAGAAAGAGTGCAGTCTCTCACTATTAAAAATGCCCTCATCTGATTCCATTATAGTCTTTAAACACTGTACTCCTGAGAAAGAAAGAAAAAAACAGCTTACACAAATATGTACCACAATGACTTACGTGTAAACTAGGGTGATAGGTAAGGAGTCCGTTATCACACAAAGTGACATATTTCTTCTTCCACTCTTTGTTTAAGGACTTTCCACTTCTCTTCAACAGAATGCCCTGGGGAGCAAGATGACAGCTGTCAGTAAAAAAAAAGAATCACAAAGGCCTCCAATTTTTCTGCTTTCTAAGCAAGTACACATCACAGTGGAAGCTTTAACACGTTTTGCTGACAAAAGCAGACTGACAGAGAGCTGTGAATACCAGCAATGCCTGTTTTCATACACTACAACAGCGTTAGACTTGTCAGCACACATCTGTCTATACATCTCAAAGCTATTATGAACAGCTTGGACACAATCGGAAGGCAAAAGGATAGATACAGCACATGACATACTTCTGTTTTGTTCATTTGCTTATAAATTAGTCATCAGTTTATTATGGTTATTTTGTGGTCATTTTATTGCACTATTACACAACATTCAGTTTTGCTTATGATCCAAATGTATGAAAAAGTTTTTTTTTTTTTTTTCAGACAATTCTCTACCTCAGCAGACAAACAAATGTGTATTTCTATACAGATATAAAATAGACAACCTAAAAAAACATTAGGAGGCATTTACACACAGAAGATGGTGAGTGTGTGGTAAGGAAAGTCAAGGCACCAAAAACAGGTATTATAAAAAGGAAGAAGGCAAAATGAAGCACTCCTACAAGAAAAAAAATCAGATCTTACTCAGTAATATTATTCCTAAAGAAAGAAATTTAAATGAAGTTTGGCTTTCAAAAAAGTTTAAGTTTTCCAATATGACATGATATACACCTACGATAGATATCACCGTATAGTAATACAAAAAGCTCAAGCAATTGTAAGACATACTTTTAGGAATAACAGACAAGGCCATGACTCTAGGGGTCAATACTTTCTTGTCATGTTAAATCTGTAATAAAAATTATTTTCTGCGAGAACTTCTCCAGATTTTTAAGAAGCCCAGTAATTTTTTTATCAAAATGTAGTCTTGAATTATACGTATAAATGTTCAGTATCAGCAGTTCAGTGTCTTGCACACATAAACTTTATATCAGATGTCTACACTGCTCTGGGTTCAACTGCTAGACCCAGCATGTGGAGTCATATTCCAATATTAATTTTAACACTGAAATATATTATGGGGGGTGGGGTGCTCTTGAGGTGTATTCCCATTTGGCAGTAACTTAAATGAATATCAAAAATAAAGGAACTCCTTATTTACCCATGTCTACCCAAGGCCTTTGGCATAGAGGGAAAAAGCCCGGACTACAACCTAGATGATACGAGTTCAGTAGGCACTTGAACGGTAAGACTGGGTGAGTGCAACTGAGTAGTCAACATCTTATCTCACTGCAGTGCTGCTTCAAATGGTCAACTGGAGGAACAGCAGGGTGCAATTACAGAAAGCATGCATTGCACAATCTAGTGGGTTGTCCAGGGACAGACAAAGGTCTATCTTAAGGGAGACTCCCCCAAGATATCAGCAGTTAAGCTGCGCTTCCTGACTACTGCTTGGGGGGGGGGGGCGGACTGTTACGGTAGAGATCCCTTAATGGCAGATAACAGACTGCTACTACCAATCCCTCACCTGTTACCAGGTAATGAATGGGACAAGCTCTCACCCCCATTCACAAAACTGAGGTATGTGACTTGAAAGTGAAACTCTTATACTAAATATGCATCTTTAATGAGATGCATTTGAACATGCAGGGCTCATCATGCTGGTGTCCTTAGTCTCCACAACAGTGACAAAAGCAACTAAAGGCAGTTCTGAGGCTTTCAATCCAAGCTGCACTGTAATATACTAGTGAAAGGAGAGCACAAGAAATGACTGCTCATACTCTGCTCTAAATCAATCATTTACACAAGCTTAAATACATCTCAAGTTTCAGAAGCTCATAAATAAATGTGTTTAGCATCATTCTTTTCCTGCCAAACCAAAAAGTAAAAGTTTTTATTTTTCTATTTTAAATTATTCTCACTCTCTCCTTCTCTTATTAGCAGTCATTTCCTAATACCACTTTCAGTCTCCCCTGAAAACAGATCACTAGCCTAGTGGGACTAACCTGGTCAACAAAGTGATGGAGACAGGCAGATATGTATGTCTAATGAGGACTTAGGCCATGTGCATGTACTTTCTGCAAAGCAGCTGCTTGTCCCTCCTGGTTTCTACCAAGTGGCAATTAAGTAATATCTCTACCCATGTAACCCTCTCACCCCCTACATACAGGGATGCAGTCCACTGGCTACACATTGTGTACTGGATGTTTAAATACATCTGCAACTGCCAGAGATGTAGGGATGTATTCTAAGTCTAATACAACATCTACAAACATAAGTCCTTGCATAGTGAGCTATTTAATTCAGCTAAATCTGGGGTCATCAATTTGACATCTTTGGCAGTAGTTATAATAAGCTACTTCATGCTCACTAGTATGCAGAATGTACCTTTCAACCTCACAGACTTAAAAATCCTCAAGAAAATGTGTGATAGCGAAGAAATCTTAGGAACATTATATCAAAACACTAACAACAGAAATTCAAAAGTGCAACTGAACAAGTGGCTAAGAATGGAACCATTTTCTGAAGGGGCCCTTGACATTCAGACATGCATTAATTCTGCTTCCAAGGCAGGCGATGAGGTTAAGGGGATACAGGCAGAAAGACAAGATAATTCTCAACTCGAGACTGTATCATGAAAAACATGTTTTCTAGCATATACCTAGTTACACCTCTTTCATCAGAATATTTTTCAGCCTGATATAAAAGACACATGAAGCAGACTCCAGTAATTCCTAGACAGCATTAATTTATAAAAGCAGGATATGGATTCATAACAGAATTGTTTGACATGCTTATGTTTACAGCAAATTATACAAGAGAATAAAAATAACCTCCCACTGAAATAAATGCATTCTGTTCCAATCAGTAAATGAAATTTAGTATATCCCACCACTAAACTCAGTAGCCATACTGAAGCAAAGCATGTACAGTTAATGCTACATGTTTAAGCACTGTTAAGCAACAAAACAAATCTGCAACATTATTAAAATAATCACTAACCTACCTTTCACCTGTTTCTAATTTTGGTGGGACAACTGGCAAACAGTTTACTAATGTACTAGTGAAAAATTCAGAGTGAACCTACTTCCAATAGCACATGTATTAAATAAAAGTACTGTAAATGGGTCGCTAAGCCACGTGTGTATGGGCAGCATGTCTGAAACTCATCTCTCTAATCTCTGTCAGCTCAGAGAGACAAATTCATCAAGATCAGATTGTAAAATGGAGCAATGTTAAAAGGTAAAGCATTTATTTTAACAATAATTCTTTGGTACAATAAAATGTTATGGCAGGGTTATGGATAACTCCAACTGTAGCATGGAGGGGACAGAATAGCTATAGTTTGGTCATATGGGTCATACCCTCATGGAAAAATAATGCCCCTCCCCCAGTGAACAAAATATTAAAATATGAATTACCCATTCTGTGCCGCTGCAGAGTATCAAAAGGTCACCTCTGAGCTCCTCTAAACAGGAGAATTAACTGCCAGATACATTCCCCATTTTCTTTTTCAGGTTACTCCTCTTCCTGTCCTTAGACACTGAAGCCCCCTAGGCAACCCCTCTGACTGCTGCCTACTGCTGTCATAATCTACTAGAAAATTACTCTTCATCAGATGGCTCTCTTCTCTTCAGTGTCACAACATGTCACACACTGCATAGTCCTGCTGTAAGAATGTACAGTCCCAGAAGTGTCCAGACAGCCACTGAGATGGCGAGTCAGCAGGGCTAATATATTCAGCAGGTCATCTGCTTTAAGCCTGGCAGTGGCTCTACCACAGACTCCGTCCGGACACAGCCACTCACCAGCAGCACCCTAATGAAGGATAGCTGCACTATGAATGGCTCAGCCTATTTTCCCAGCTAAGTTTCTGACAAGTTGTGCTTATTCCCAAACACTGCGTACCAAATGCTCTAAAGGACACTTTGCCTCTGTGCTCCAGTTGTGACTTAGCTGCCATTAGAAAACTTCAGGCATGCTCCTAAAAATATTGATTTTCAGATTTGTACAGTTTCACAGTAGTTAGTGCTCGTGCCTTTCAGCTCAATATTTCAGTGTTCAATTCTCACCTCTTCCTGATAAGCTTTAGTTTCAGCCGGTCACTTGCTGGCTGGCATCTGATTGTTATTACCATGTCTGCAGATATGGTCCTCTAAGCACTCCTGTTTCTGCCCACAACCCAAACATATGCCTGAGTGGCTGCTTTAATAAACAAATAAATAGGACAATATACACGGCACTAGTCTGCTTACAAGATCTCCTTGATCCACCCTTTATATCGGCCTTTGTTTCACTAAAACCATCCCAGCTAACAAAATAAAAACCTAGATAATGGAAAACAATCTTTCAATTTCAGAAAAAAATGTCCCTTGGGAAGTGGCATCTTTCAAAGTGATGTTTAATATCCTTGACACATCTAGTTTATTGAACTGTGCTGCCCCTAAGAAGTACATTTTAATCCACTAAGAGATGCTGTGCAAGATTTCAGAAGCAAAGTCCTGTGCAGGGCTGAATGAGGTAAACCTCAGAATGATTTCAGGAATGGTGAGGGGAAAGTAACCCTGTGACTGTTTCAGTAAAACCAAGTACAAACATGGCCAATCAATTTGGCCAGTCATTCACGTGTTCAGTTTCCATGACAGGCCCGTAAACCAGATTCATGGCAGAATCTGAGGCAATGATAAATTCTTCAAAAGAAATAAGACTGCAACAGACAGAAAGAATGCAGTTGACATAATGGTTAAGATCTTCATCTCCCATGCACAACGGCCAAGGTTCAACCCTGACCTATGTGGAGTTAGCATGTTCTCCCTGTGTTTCTGGAGATTCTCCCAAAAACATGCTGAGTATTTCCACCTCAGACTCACTCTAAAGTAGAACCGTGGGAGTAACAAGAATTATTTTGAGGGGATGACAAAGGTTAAATTATTGCAAAATAAAGAGAATCTCACAGAACAAGAAAAGGTGCAAGTGCTAACTGCTAAAGAATGAACAACGTAGTACCTGGACAAAATGCATGAGTTTAGAAAAACTGCTGTTAAGCAACTGATTTTTTTTTTTTTATAATAACTCCAGAGCACAAACACTCTTAGCATAATGACTCAGGTAACAGAAAGTAGAGAGAATTGTTGCCAAATTTAGGAAGCCTATAACAAGAAAACCAGAGATCCTATAGGGTATTAGAGATATTTTGGAAATTTTATGAAAATTTGTATAAAGCAGAGGAATGTGTAAATTAAGAAAAAGCACAAATGGAAATATTTATGGAAGACTTAAGTATGCTGAGGTTAGAGGTAGATGAGGCTCAACAATTAACAGTTAAGATAGGAGGAGATGAGATAAAAATAGTGACTTATACTCAATCTACAAGAAAGACTCCAGGAATAGATGATATTCCTGTGACTTTGGTGGTTAATAACACCACATACACAAATGCTGTAGATATAGCCAACCTGCTGGCAGACAGGTTCAGTGAAAACTTCACCCACCTGCCCCATCAGTAAACTCGGACATCCCTAGCACTTGCTCCCATCATCATCAGGGAGCAGTTCTTTAATACCCTCTCAAAGGCAAAAATACAGTCTCCATGGGACCAGACAACATTCTTGGCTGTATCCTACATGAACTCAGACATAAGCTCACAGTTCCATTAGGCACCCTATTCAACCAAAGCCTGAGCACCGGCTTTGTCCCAGCCGAATGGAGGACAGCCACTGTCATCCGTCTACACAAAGGTGGAGCGTCCACTGAAAAAGGGAATTATAGGCCCATAAGCCTAACTAGCCTGATCTGCAAGGTCATGGAATGCATTATCATGGACTTGATAAACTAGAATATTGGCAACCTCCAAATGCTTGACCCTACACAGTTTGGTTTTGTCAAAGGGAGATCATGCCTGTTAAACTTGGTCGACTTCTTCGAAACAGTCACCAAAGCCATGGACGAGGGGAAGATGGTCCACACCGCCTACCTCGATCTAGCCAAAGCCTTCGACACTATTCCCCCACTCGGGCATAATAAATACTCTCTCTCCCAGCTAGGCATCAACCCATATGTTACCAGATGGGCAGCTAACTGGCTCGCTGATAAAACCCATTCAGACAAAATAGGGAAAGCCACATCTAGCACTAGACCTGTAACAAGTTGTGTACCCAAGGATCGGTGTTGGGGCCTCTACTATTGGGATATACTTTTCTGAGGTGCAAGCCAAAACCAGTGATCTGTGTCTGACCAAGTCTGCAGATGACTGAAAGCTGGGCACTGTCTTAAATTCCCCTAATGATACGAACATCCTTCAAGAGGGCCTTACTCAAACTAATGACTGGTGCCAGAAGCATGGCCTCAAACTGAATGCCAAGAAATGCATCCTTATCCCCTTTGGGGAAGATGGCATCCCCACTAACTATCACATCAATGACAACATACTAAGCATACAATCAGTCATGAGGTACTTGGGCACACAAGTTGACAGCAACTTGACTTTTCACCACAATGTTGCCTCCTTTGTGCGTAAGGCTTTCTACACAGCCCACCTCATAAGTAATAGTATTTCATTCAAGAACAAGGCGGTCATAACACCCCTGTACTCCTCCCTTATCAGACCCATTATCGAGTACAATGCCCCCTTCGGCATGCAACTTGCCAAGAACATGCAGCAGCTGGAGAGACCACAGAGGTTCCTGACCAGGAAAATCAAGGTTCTCAAACACCTACCCTATACAGATAGGCTAAAAGCCCTGTCCCTCTACTCAGTCTTGTACAGACTGCTCAGAGGTGATCTGTGTCTGGCATACAAGGCCATCTCAGACCTAGCCTTTATAGAGTTGCTACATATCTGTAAGTTAAACTCCACTCCCGCAACACACACGCAAGGCCTCAACCTGGTCTGTGACATTAATAGAACTTGTTGGCAGGATAGATTTGTGTCCAAAGACTCATCCATCTGTGGAATAGACTCCCTCTCCATGTCAAACAAAGTACCTCTCTAGCCCTCTTTAAGAGGAACCTGGATGACTGGATGGGAAACAGAAAATAGACCCCTGGGATCCCACCTGTGTCCCTGCTGGACAGGGGAAATAGGTGCTGACTTTGTGGGAACATGGGCAAAATTCTTGGCTAGGCTTATAAGGGCCTCTGGGCCAATAGGCTAGTATCATCCTATGAACCTATGGATGTCTGGAAGTTAGGAGGGAAGAAAGTGATAACGATCTGGAAGGTTTTGCCTAACACTATTTTAAAGGAGAGGAAGCAACAACATCCTGAAAGAAAGACCCATCAGATCCAGCTTCATATAGGTCCATTTCAATTTTAAACCACAATTACAAAGTGCTTATGTCTACAGTAGCTAAAATGATGTCAAAGGTGTTGACAAAGCAATAGCAGAAAGTTTCTAAGAACTCAGCCAACATGAGAATGGAGGATGGTGTTTCTGCTGATAGGAGTGACTGCAATTAGGGGTACAGAGAGCAGGCAAGGAGGGCTGGAATCTACTGGAGAAAACTGGCAAGGGAACAAATTTAGTGGGAGCAAATAACTAGTGAGGGAAAGGTAACAGCATAGGAAGAGACCAAGAAGACATTTGGACTGCCGGCTAGAGACTGCCTTCCCTATTAGGGATTGATATTAGAGTATAGGCAAAGAGAAAAGGATCAGGGAATTCCAAGTGAAAGACCTGCAATGGTAGCGTTTTTAGCTGAATCTAGAACAGAAGCTGCTGTTAAAAAAGGGATAACTGGTAGGGCATATAAAATATGTCACAATAACTATAGGAATCATAGAGAGGAGGTTAGAAAATAATGGGAAGAGACACTGGATAAGCAATTCACAAGGAAACAAAGACACAATAACTACAGGAATCATAGAGAGGAGGTTAGAAAATAATGGGAAGAGACACCGGATAAGCAATTCACAAGGAAACTAAGACACAATAACTACAGGAATCATAGAGAGGAGGTTAGAAAATAATGGGAAGAGACACCAGATAAGCAATTCACATGAAACTAAGATAGGGCATATATGTATGGCTCTCAAATATGCAAAGTCAAGAAGATTTAGGATTTTTGCTTGGAAGTGTTTGCATAGGTATTTTTATTCCCTAAGCATATGCCAAAGAATTCTTCTTCCTGTAGATGGTAAATGTTGGAGGTGTGATGGGAAAGAAAGAGGCAATGAGGAACATCAGCAAATGGGCGTAATGAGGAAATTTTAGACATTTTGAGTACTCTGTCAGCAAATGGGCGTAACTAGGATCTGAATTGCCTAGACATGGTAAAAGTTTGTTAAGTTTAATTCTGCTGTCTGTCAAAGAAATCAGTTACTAGAAAATGGAAATCAAAGTCTAAACCAACTGTATTTGAATCTGTGAATACTGTAACAGAGAGAAAAAAACTTGGAAGTTGAATCTTTAGACAAGGGTAGGAGCAAATCAAATAGAAAAAAAATGGAAATTGTGGAAATAATACATGCAGAATAATGTTTTGGAGGAGGAGTGAGGTTTAAAGGAAGGTAGGAATTAAGCAATTCATGAAACATTGAATTGAAAATTGTATAAAATAATGTGTGTGATTTATAATGTTTGTGAACTGTGAACATGTTAAGATAGTTTGTTTTCTTTATAAAAAAATGTAGGTTTGCCTACGTCTTAGGTAATTCGAAAAATGTATTAAAAAAAAGAGTAAAGTTGTGGACAGCTGCACAGAGTCTAGATGGTGCTTACTGGGGGAACAGTTGTACAGACCAACAACTCTGGGTATCAACTATTGGGTGCATTACTCTAGATAGGAAAATGTGGATCACAGTCTGCATGACGTAACTTAGTAGTGTTAAAAATGGCTCTAGGTAAATGGGTCATACTGAGTAATATCACCAAAAATGGGCATAGACATTTTCAAGTGATAAACAGGTTAACTAATTTTAATGGTAGGAGGGGCCAATGTGCCCCTATTGGCCAGTGTGTGTGCATATCATAAAGTCCAGCAGGCCTCGGTCAACAAGCTACTGGATGTCCAGTGTCCAGCTACCCAGCTTGGACATAAAATCAATCAACTACTTCATCTACTTCTCTGAAGTACAGGCCAACACTATTGGACTCTGGCTAACAAAGTTCATAGATGACTGCAAACTGGGAGTCATTACTGAATCCCCAAATTATGTGGATATTCTACAAAAGGGCCTTACAGAAACAGGTGCTGAGTGCCAGAGCCATGGGCTCAAGCTTAATGCCAAGAAATGTATAGTTATCCCCTTTGGAAAAAATCATGCACCCATGAATTACCACACAGGTGGCAGTACACTAAACATCGAAAGTGTGATGAGAGACTTAGGGACACAGGTGGACAGTGGTCTCACCTTCGATAACCACATCGTCACAGCAGTCAGGAAATCCTTCTATGTGGCACACCTCATCATTAAGGGATTTTTATCCAGAAAAAAGGAGGTCATTGTCCCACTGTACTCATCACTCATTAGACCCACTATAGAGCATAACACCCCGTTTGGTATGTACCTCACAAGACATCTGCAACAGCTGGAAAGGCCGAAGAAATACCTCACTAAAAGAATCAAAGGCCTAAAGCAGATGCCATATGCTGACCAACTAAAAAACTCCAGTTATACTCTGTGGCATATCGTCTACTCAGAGGTGATCTCTGCTTAACATACAAGGCCATGTCAAACCCTGAGCTGTTGGACACTTAAAGAAATCCCAGTCCCTCAGAGCCACATACTCCAGGGATCTAAACCTTGTCATTACAATGAACAAAACATGCTGGAGGGATAGGTTCCTGATCCAGAGACTCCCCATACTCTCGAATAGACTGCCCATACATGTCTTCAAAAGGAACCTTGACGACTGGATGGGAGATAGGAAATTCACCCCAGGAATCATGTCAGTCGCCCTGCTAGACAGGGGTCCAGGGAAGTAAATATTGTGGGAAGAAATATCCAGGGAATTGTTATGGCTAGGCTTGTATAGGCCCTAGAGCTGATAGCCTAGTATCAACCTATGAACCTTTCAAACATGAACTAAGGATTGCCATGCTTAATATAGGTTTCACTGATAGGATGCAGCTTGGAGGTAGATAAGAGACAAAATGGAAGGGCAGTGCAAAGCCACTTGGCTTAGGATCCAGAGTGTAGTACTCAGTAGAAGAACAGACTAGAAACGGTGTGGAAATTGTGGGCAGAGAAAAAAATGACAGATATCATCATAATTAATGACAGACTCATGGCAATCAGACTTCAGTGTAATGATAATTCAGATTTCATAATCTCATCCTATGCCTTAAAGAAGGGTTGTAATTATGAGGAAAAAGAGTGACTTCAGACAACAGTTGCAGGACTTACTAGACAAAGTAGAACAGGAGTTGGTGTTAATAACCTTAACGTTCACATATGAACACACAGAACAAAGTATGAGGACTGCCTGGGTCCACACGAGTGAGGCAACAAGAATAAAGACGACACCATTCCAGACTTCTGTCTGGCAAATGGCTTGATGATGCTGACCACATAGTTCAGCAAGACAGTCACAAAATCATATACAAGAATGGACAATTTATAACTCAGGTAGACTTCCACCTGCTAAGGAAAGGGCATTGGGGTAGAATCAAAGATAGCAAAGTAATCCCCAGTGAAACAGCCAGCCCACACCATAAACCACTGGTTGCCACAATCAGGTGCAAGCAGTGCTCAGAGAAGGCTCTAAGGTCAATGCAGACTACGCAGAAGACATGGAAGTTGACTGGAGAAAATGCACAATAGGTGAGTTGAATAAGAATGCCAGTGAATCAAAATAGCATGTGTGAGGACTACAGAACAGATATGTGGCTGAGCCAGGTGTGGAAATAAGGTACACTAGGAAAACTTGTAGTCAGATGCAGAAGTCCAGGAAATCACCAAAAGAAAGGAGTGCAGGAGAAAGTGAGATATAGAAAAGATGGACCAGGTTAGGAAGGAATACTGGTTGTCTAGCAAACGGGCAACCACAATACCAAAGAACAAAGCATCAGAGGCACTCTACCAGCTTCTGGGAAGTAACTCAGCTGATGGCACAAAGAAACTCTATTCAGTTGCAAGGTAAAGACAGAAAGATAAAGAAGGTAGTCATCAGACACTCTTCATACGGGATGCCAACAAAAACCTTTTCACCAACCCACAGGATATCAAAAGAAGACAGATGAGTACTTCTTGCAGCTTTTAAATGAAGAAAATCTGACATTAGCTGTACTCCCTCCATTGCAACCTGCAATGAAAGAAAAGGAGGAGTCCACCCTAGAAGAAGTAAGAACAACACTAAAGAAAATGAAGTCAGGGACAGCAGCAGGCTCGGATATGATCAAGATGTTGGGTGAGACAGGGAAGAAATGGCATCAGAGGGTATTCAGAGCAACATGGAAAGGAAAACACATCCCAGATGACTGGAGAATAAGCATTCTAATACAAGTGTACAAGAACAAAGGGGACATTCACAACGGTGGGCAATAAACAAGTATCAAACTCCTGTCACAGTGCAAGAAAGTTCTTTAATTGATAAATGAATATGCAGAGTAGTAGAAAGTAATATGGAGAATGAGCAGTTCAGATTCAGACCAGGATGTAGGACAACTAATCCAACGTTTGCAGTGAGACAGATAGTTAAGAATACACTAGAAATAAGGAAAGAGTCCAACTGGGCATTCCTAGACTTGAAGAAAGCATAAGACAATATCCCAAGAAAGCTGACTTGGGTAGTCCATCAGTGGCTTGAAGTCCCAGAAATACTATTATAATTAGTTCATGTTATGTACATGGGCCCAATAACACAAATATGAATGTTTTTTAGACTCACAGAAGGGTTCCCAGCGGGAGTGGATGTGCATCAGGGTACAGCTCTGAGCCCAGTGCTGTTTGTAATGGCGATGGACTACATTAGCAAAAAGAATGGAGGACACAGAACAACAAAGCTGCTACGTGCAGATGATGTGGCATTACAGGCAATCTCTGAACAAGACTTCAACAAATGATAAGGGAATGGAATGCAATAACCGAAGGCACATGGCATGAAATTAAGTACAGAGAAGACATTTGTAATGGAAGAAATAAGAAGAATCTGAAAACTGAGATAGAATGGAAAAAGTGAAACAGGTTAACAGCTTCAGGTATCTGAGGGGGTGGTTGAGAGAAGGAAAGTCTAAAAGAGGAGGTGTAAGCTTGAATCAGAAGGGGTGCAGCAGAATGTCAGGGGTAGTATGTGGCAGAAGAATGCCAGAGAAGTTGAAAAGTAAGGTGTACAAAACAGTGGTGTGACCAGTACTAATACATTGTGCAGAAACCAGGACAGTAAAGGCAAAACAGCTGAGGAAGCTAGAGGTGATGGAGATGAAGTGCCTGACACAGATGGTAGGATGGACACTGTGGGACAGACAAAGAAATGAGGACATCAGAGCAGACAAGATCCAAAAGAACAGACTACTGTGGTCCGGACACTTGTGCAGAAAAACAGAAGACAATCTGGTAGATATGATTTGAGAACAACAAAAGAAAGCATAAGGAAATGACAGCACCCAGGAAAGAGATGGATGAACTGTGTGAGAAAACACCTGTGACAGTCAAACAAGATGGTCAAAGAAGGCAGGAGAGTGGCAATGAACCAAGAGAAATGGTGATAGTATAGCGACACCCCAACCCTACAGAGAAAATGGGAAAAAGAAAAAGAGGGTTGACGGTGGGGATTAAGCTGGGGCAATGAATACTGTATCAGGATGAAAGAAGCAAAGTATCCATGGAATGCTCTGGAGGCAGACATGGTATACACTCTGTGGACATAATAAGTCTGTTGATAGCAGTAAACCTGACACTAAGTAACTTAAATATTTTATGAAGATAGACAGGTATAAAAACACACACAGCCATACTTCTACCTGTTCTGCTGGCAAAGCAGTAAGTAAAAAAAAAGGAAAAAGAATGTCTTATTGAATAAACAAACAAAAAAGGAAAAAATAAGGCCTGCCTGGGTATCAGAATAAGTGTTATTATTTACCTGCCAGTGTTGACCTCTACCATAGCACTTTATTATAAAAGGATATGTAAAGACCAGCTCTGCTCTGAAGCAAAGGTCTCACCCAAAATGGACTTGAAAGAGCACCGAGCAGGAACCCATGGCTGGTGGAAGCAGCTGACACCTAAGGAGGAGCTAATGTGGTGGCCAGATGCTTTACCGAATGTACAATCAATAAGGAGGGACAGCAGCAAGTAATCCTTAAAAAATAACAGTAATAAACAAAAGAGAAACACACGGAGACAAATGTATATATGTTAGTTACTTCCACTCAAATGTGTAGGGGAATGAAATTTAGTACACATTAGAAAAGCTACCAGTGAGGCTGGGTAGGTACTTCAAACATGATAAACTCCACGGAAGAAATTAAAATTGTGATGAATGCCATCTTCTCAGCCCAAAATGTATCTGTGTACTTGAAATATGCAGGCTATGAAAAACAATTCTGAAAACTCAACAAGGAATGAAATCTTACAGTGAGAAAGTCTGCATACATTTCCAAACGTCTTGCTTTGCAGAACTGCAAACATTTCTAGCAATGAAAAAAAACCCCACAGAATCTCTTAAAGAATAGGCCTCAAGGAATTCTGGCACAAGTCTGCTAGTTAAAGAACAGCATCTGCAGGAAACGATGCAGCAAAAGGTAAATCTACTTGGAGGCTGTCTTCTCTGAGATGGCATCACTGCAGGTAATCCAAATGACCAAAATAAAATCAAACTTTTTACCAGGGGTGGACTTAATGTTGAAAAGACAAACTGCATTATAACACTTCAAATGAAAGTCAGATACTACCTTCAGTACTAACTTCGCATCTTGTCTGAGAATGTGAGGGAAATATATAAGTCATCTGAGGTTGTATAAGCTCTCCCCACTTTAAAGTATAGCAATTTTAGAGTTAGGTGTTTGGGAGGGAGGGTTAGAGTTAGGTGTTTGGGAGGGAGGGAGTCACAGCAACCAGCACTTGCAGCTACAAGGGGGAAAAGCACTTCAATGGAGTGACAGCTAGTTTTAAAATTCACTGTTTGTTTTTAAGTAAAATTCTATTTTTCAGACTTCTGTTATCTGTAGTTTGGGATCTTGCAGCTGTGGTTAGCAGCCAGAAAGGTTACATGACTAACAATCAGCAATGACAATCCTTACTCTCCCCAGACCAATTGAATTGGAAAACAGATCTAAAATGTTTATCCTTCAACCACTTCATAATCTTAATCTCTCCATCATTTGTCGATGCTGTATATATTCATCCCGTTTATTTTTTTCTTTGTGTGCTTTTTACCTTGTTTATATGCTTGTTAAAAGACTCTGCATTTTTATCTTATAATGCATGTCCTTTTTCCTATGTATTTACTATTGTTACAATACTACTTGAGTATTTCTTTATCTCACCTAGGCCTTTCTACAGATATCACCCTTGATGTTCCACAATACTCTCTCTTAGTTGTCTACTGGTTTTCCTAGCATAAAAATGAGAGCAGTCTTGACACAATGCTAAGTAGATCATAGCAGAGCTTTTACAGTCTACATAAAATCGAGGTTCAAATTTACATCCAGTTATAGGACGAACAAAATATACGCAGAAAGTCTGATTCCAATGCTTTAGCTAAACATGCTACTATTTTTGCAGGTCATGATAAATTTTCTTTTTTGGTTTTGCAAATTATCCACGATAATGTTAGAGCTGGTGAGTTTAATAACAAGACAGAGAAAGTTGAAATTAAATGGATTATTGCTTTACAAGAGCACAGAGCACCTGGTCTTCACATCAATGTTCCTTTAAAACCTATTCTTAAGAAGCATCAATTATCACATAGTTAATTGTGTTTTGTACATACCAATGGCAGTGTAGAATGTTTTAATGACTTTTTATATAAGGCACATTTTCAGTGTGTTTTTATGGTCTGATGAAGCCATAGTTCTGCGAAAGCCCTTACCAATAATAAAGAATTTACTTGAACCTGTTTTTGCTGTGGTCCAGCTAATTTTTTTAATCTTGTCTGCAAATAGTCAGTCTTGATCAGTCCACTACTAAGAATGAAATATAAATGAATAAATAACCAAACAGAAAACAAAATGATAAACGGTCCAGTCCACATAAGAATACACTTTAATATAAAACAAAACAAAAAAACATACTGTGCGCTTTCATCCCTGCTAAGGAGACTTCTTAAGAATACATTTACTTCCATTGCCTAAATCCTTTATAAATTATAAACATCAAAGTGTCATTATTTGTCCCACCAATCCATATTCAATGTAGTAAATTGGTCATAAACATTTAAAATGCCACATTAAAAACTATGTTATGAGTAAAAATTGTTCATAAATAAAAATACACTATTACACATTTCTATAATTGTTCTAAAGACATATATACAATGTACTAATAACACACACTATATTCAAATCATATTAGCCTTCTCTATTAACATGTGTAATAGATATGGTTTCATTTAACCCTGGGGGGTACACTGCCGCCAACTTTAGCTGCCACTCTGCCTCTTTCTTTTTTAATACATTTTTCCAATCTCCCCCCCTAGGGTTCATATTGATTTTATCTAAAATGCCAAATAAAAATTCTGTAAATGAGACACAGGTAAGAGAATGTTTATAAAGGGCATTACTTAACTTTTTATTTTTTTAAGTCATTTGTATGCTCATAAATTGTCAATTTCAAGGAACGCTCCTTCTTGCCCACATAAAAATATGCACATGATTCACACGCTGCTAGCCGTACCACTCTACTAGTGCTATTTTTTTTCTATTTGATCAGTCCACTACCCAGGTTGACAAAATAAAATGAAATTAATGAAACACTCAGAATATGCAAAATCACTATTGTGTGAGGAGTAAGCAGGGAGCTGTACCATCTCCATTCCTAACTTATATTAACAGTATTATATTATCAATTGTAAGAGAAACTAAACTTTTTGATTTATGGAAAAAAATAATAAAAATGCTATGTTTAATAAGAAAGTCAGCATGCAAGAGTTGGGAAGTTGTCCTCCCTGCATCCGTCATCACCCAACAATTCTGCAACCATCTGACAATGTACAGGTTAACTAAAAGGCTTTCTGAAATGTGGAATATATGAACAATAGCAGGCAAGCAATCATAAGGACCACGAGATGCTTAGCCATGTATACCTTTAATCAGCCAAACTTAAAAGTTAATGTCTCCCCTTTCAAGCACTTAATGCTGCCCACCTCCCAAATCAAGGCTTGTACATGATGACCATGGTGTAAATTTGTTTCTGCCTATTCAGTCATCAAGACTAGCCTTAAAAGCAGTCACAGATGTACTTTGACCTGTAATGATAACTTACTCCACAGGCTGGGAATATTTGGTGTTAGGAACCTATTTCTCAAGTAAGTCTTGTTTATTTGTTACAAATTCGGTCCCTAGTACAGGTGTTTGTAGACACTGGTTTTGCAAAGAAACAGAAGCTCAAACAGAACTGAGTATTTCATGGCATGAAAAAGAAGACATTGCTGAGTTGGGGGTTGGCATAACGGTTATGGTGTTTACCATTATGCAAACAAACAAGAGGTACAAGGTTTGATTCTCACTAAGGGGAAACTGTCTAGGCTTAAAATGGTCCATAGGAGCAGCTAGCCTAGTGCGTACCTATTCGTACCTCTCAACTGTCCAGATTTTCACAGAATGTCCAGATTTTCCCTCATATTTTTGGCCTGTTTCTCATAAAATTGTGGTTTTCTGGAAAATCAATACCAAACTGTTGAGGACTGAAGTCAGAAAATAATGGCAGACAATTGATTTCCAGACTTTGTATTCTTCAGAAAAGTCATGCTAATGCAAAGCCTGTTGTTGTCTATTGACTTTCTACGTTTGTAAGAGCAATATTTAAAAAAACTGCCCATATTTTTGGTCAGTGTCCCCCATTATTTGTGGCTTTCTCTAGATTTCTTGCTGTAATAGGTTGACAGGTATGCCTGTGATCCAATGAACATGTCACCTCAGAGCAACCTTATAACAAGTTATGCCAATTGGTCAGGTTAATTGAAGGATTCAAGGCTTTTAATCTTCTTGGTAAAGCGTCTTTGGGGCATTTTTATTGAGTATGAAATTGTCTTTCCCATCGAAGACACCAGCCAAAAATGACTATCCTGTGGAATATCATGTGTAAGGCCTTTAACACTAATGCCTGCAGTCTTATGCAACAAATCAGGACAAAAGAAAGGAAACCAAAGTTCTTGGGGACGAACTGCTCTGCTTATTTTGTTCCTAGCATTGTTTGCTTAGGGTCATTCAATATGCAAGCAGCAGCAGCTGCTGAATGTATCTGTGAGAAAGTCTTGAATTATGCAGGAAAAAGTTTAGAATTACTCATTCGAAAAGGAAGGAGAAAAGCAAAGTATAAAATAGCAGGAAAACTCTAACATAACAAAATAAGGAGACTGCCAGGATTATAATAATGGGGAAGAGCAGTCTATGGAGACCTTAAATAAAGCCAAACTATTGTGCGCATTTTTTTCTGTTCTAGTCATAAAAGCATATAGATAAGCTGGTAGGATGAATATAACACCTACCGAGTCCACAAGGCCTACAGCTAGCTCCTCTGGGACTGCCTTTTCACACTATGATTTATCCCTTAATGCTCTGAACAGTAAAACCAATATGCACCTCGGTAAATTCTACAGTACAACATGCTAACGAATTGGTCAAGTTCTCACAACCTTCTAAGCTGGCTTACTGGGTTAAAGACAAAGATATACGCACAAACTATGTTCAGGGACCACAAGTTCCATTGTTGAGATAAAAACACTTGCAAATCCTGAATTTAGACTGAGTATTAAACACACTGGCTTAAAATGCCAGATTCCAGGAAACCCCAAAGCACCCTTTCATCAAAACCTGTATTTCATCTCACACTTACTGTTTTTGTAACTTACACTATATTGGTTTGCTTACCATGTATTTTGCATTTGGAAATGGATTTAATTATGGAATCACAGTAAAGAACCAGAAATTACACTTAAAAATCAGGGATATAATTCTCAGATTTTATCTCATGAAAATAGAATTTTAAGAACATTCAGCCATGCTTTTCAAAACTATCCAAAACCTCTGCTGTAACAGTGACATCAAGGTCTTTAGGATACCTATATGAAACTTCACAGCACGCATATGAAGGCTGCAGAACTGAGTAGGAATCAAATTCCCCCTTTACATGGTTTAATATCTCCAAGTCTTTTGGGTTTCTAATACCATGGTGGGAATGGACTTCATTCCTAAGTCAGGGTACTGTTTTAATCTTTGAGGTTAGCCAAAAGTGCTCTTTGCAGCACCTACAATGTGCCCAGAATTGACTCCTTCTGCAATTCATATGGAATTACATGTATTGGTAGCATAGATAAATTTGACTGTGAATTCTTTTTTATGAGACCTATTGCTCCTACTAGTACTGGAACTGTCTGGGCATCCCTCTTTCACACTGCCCTCATTTCTGCCTGCAAATCCTGGTATCTTGTGACTTTGTGTCTCTCTGTACGTAATACACTGTAGCAATTTCAATGATCAATGCTACTTTTGTTTTCATGGACAACTACTATTCATGGAATATTACATCTATTTTTTGAACCGTTGGTAATGGATGATCCCATGTGAGATAAACTTTACCACTCTCTATAATGCTTTACGGCTCATCTTTCCAATGCTCCTCAGCTACTACAGTATTGTAATGTTTGCACAATCCTCAATGAAAGAGTCTTGGTACATAATTATGCCTTTCAGTATTGCAGGCCCTCTGCCATTAGTGTATCACACCCTTCAACAAGATGTGCAACTGTTGTTTTAAAGCACTTACATTTGTCTATTTCTCCCACATGTTCAATGGACTTTGTAAACCAACATGTACATAGTCCACTATCCTGTGCCACCATTAATCTTTCATCTTTTGGTTTAAATTCAACTCTCCTTAACCATTCCTGCTTCAGATCCTGACTGACATGAGGTTGTTCCAGGAGTTTTCTGTGCCTGCAACTGTATTTATGCCTTTTCCACATTTCTTGCCTTCTCATCTGATCCTTCTCCTTATATTCTTTCTTTTTTTTTATTTGCCAGATTTATTTACTGCCTGATTTTTGTCTACTTCTGGTTTGTTTTCCATTCCTGCTTGACATCGATATGCTTCTGTTAAACTAAGCAGGGAAGTCATCTTAGACTTGTTCTGCTCATGTTTTAAAACTTTTAGTACATTTGGGTCTTGTGAGGTTAGCAAATATGTGTGCAGTCCTATGATTGCAGATCTATTCATGTCATCAGTTTCGAGAAGGCCCATACCTCCTTCAGAACGTGGAATATATAATCTTGGTATACAATGGATTTTATATGAGTACATCATTTTATAAGCATGAAGAATTTTTCCTGCTTTCCTATCCAACTGATCAAACACCTTCTGGAGCCAATCACTCCAAAAAAGGTAGAACAAGAACAACAAATCGCTTTATAATTTAGACTTTGTTCCTATATGTCAGGGCTGTTTTCAGTATTAATTTAAGTCTTCTAAAGTATTCCTTACTGAGTTTTGTTTGCATTTGTCATGTTTTTTTGTTGATCCTTCATCAGTTTCCAAGTATTTAAACACTCCCTCCTGCTCAAGTTCTTTCATATCATATTCCTGTCCCATATTGACATTTTCTTGGTGCTGCAGCTTTCCTGCTTTAAATATTGCTTTTGCACATTTATCAATTACCAAATGACATTCATTTATCATCAGAGAGAGTTTAGACCACTTGCAGCTGTGCTTTCAGCTTCTCATCTGATGAACAATACAGTTTTAAATCATCCACAAAAGAAAATGAGAAGTCTTTACACTTTATTTCTGTTTTCTGGGATGACCTAATCTGTCAAGTAGACAGCATAATGGGCTAAGGACAAGACAAAAGAGCAGCAGTGACAAAGAGTCACCCAGGAATAAGCCCCTTTGGGTTTCATCCATAGGATAATAATTTCCCCTTTATCATGGCTTAGCTGCAATGTGGTTTGCCACTGTTTCATGGTCACTGTAATTTGCCTGATCATTGTAGGGCATCTCTTATACATCTGTGAGCACCCCTTTATCCATGAATGTGGGATACTGTCAAATGCTTCGCTTTTTTCCAAAATTGTTATTAAAGATAAAATAAGAGAATAAACACATAGGTCATACTGAACAGACAACTTTTAACAACAATGAAACTAAACCATCTATTTACATTATTTATACAGGTCTGAAAAATGTCTGAGTATTACAAATATTTTAAGAAAAAAAATTCAGTGAAGCAAACAAATAATGATTATACAGGGTTAAAAATCAGTTTGGAAAATCTCAATTGGGTTTGAAACCTTTGTCCATGGGTTGTTAGTAAAACTCCTCAGATACGATCTAAGTTCTTTACTTCTGACTTCCTTGTTTATGGTTTCTTCTAGTACGGAGAGAAATTCACCAAGACTCGGAGTGGTGGTAGAGATCCATGTCCTTGTAATGTATTTCCTGGCTACTGCTAATATTGTCCATAATAAGAATGAATTTGATTTATTCAAAGAAAAATTTTCATCAGCATTAAGAAAAATTAAAATTTTAGTTAATGTGAAGTTATCTGAAAACAAAGCTGAAAGAAAATCATCAATCTCTCTCCAAAAATTCCTTAGTTTAGAGCAACTATAGAAAATGTGGAACCAATCTAAATTACATGACGTTAGGCATCTCCAGCACATGATGTTATTTGATTTTTTTGAATTTAGTAATTTTGTCAGGAGTTAAAAATGTTCTGTGTAAAAACTTCCAAGTAAATACACTCCAATACTGACCCCAAGATGTAAGTTTTACTGAAGATAGAATTTTAACTATTCCTGTTTGGGAGAGACTATGTGGTAGGCCTTTAGTCACTGTATTCCATTGCTGAGTTGTTAAAATGAACCTGTAATTTAAGAAAATGCTGTATAATTTGGATACCAAATTGTCAAAGTGTTGGTCATTAAATAATATTTCAGATATGACTGTGATTAACGGAGGTTGATCTAAATAAGAAAAATTCTGAATAATTCTGCATAAGTCTTGAGAATAAGCAAATTACACTCTGCAGTAATAACCATTCTTGATGTGATAAGTTATAGTCTTTTATAATTTACTAAAGTTGTAAAGTTTCCAAATCTAATACATTGTTTCCAACAAATAAAAATGTTAGTCTCCCATTCATTAAAGATGTTAATGTGAAGCGTATTGGGGACATTTTTTGTGATTTTAAAGGGGATTATTAGGTCAAACCAGGATTTGATATCTGCATTCATGTATATTTTTCTAGTTGTTAATAATGTTATTTAGATCTGTTACTTGTCACATTATACTGAATGGTGTGACTAAGAAGAAATTAGAACTTATTGGTGGGATGTTCGGAAGGAATTTTACATGACAGTGAGTTTTCATTCTGTATTATAGCTATATGAAGATCGTTCCAATTTGAGTTGTAATTTGGATCAATCCAATTTAATGTACTTTTAAGTAATGATGTTTGATACAGGTTTACAAGTCAGGGAATCTTAAACCACCACCAACCCAGGATTTAATATGGTGTGTATAAGTAATCCTATTTTTGCTCAGGTACCATAGGAAGTTTAATTACGTTTTATGAATTTAATATAATTACTCCCAGGATGGGTGTTTACAGCCAGAACAATGTATAAAATTTTTGCAAGGAGAGCCATTTTTAACAACTGCAGTATGTCCTCGAATGAAAAAAAAAAAACACATTGTTTCAGCTGCTTATGTATGTATTTGCCTGAGCTATTATGTTTTTATAACTTATTTTTCTTGCTTTTTTTTCCAAGTTTTTGCATAAGGTTATCCCTTGGTAGTTTAGTGTATTAACATGTTCTTCAATGATGCTTCGGTTAACTAGTTGAGATTTCCCTTTGTCATTAAGAATAATATGTTTAGATTTTTGCTATTTAAAGTGGAGGCCTGTAATTTCTGAATGTTATTTATTATTGTGTCTAGTTCTAATAATTCTTTATTTGACTTGGGTAAGGTAAGCAGAATATCATCTGCAAATAGCTCTATTTTAGAATTGTATTAATTATAAATGTTAATGCCTTTGATTTCTTCATTTTTTCTTATTGATTATGCCAACATTTCTATGATAAGGGCAAATAATATTGAGGATAAAGGGCAACCTTGTTTGGTACCTTTAATTTTGGGAATGCACTTTGAAGTGAAGGGACCTAATTTGACGTATACCAAATTATCTTTATAAATAGCCTTTACCGTGGAGATTAAAGCATTGGAAATGAGAATGCTTGTCAAATGACTTTTTGTAAGCTATCAATGCCACACTTAGATTCTTCTCCTTTTTACAATTCTCCATTATGACTTCATTTAACAAATAATGACTTTCTTTTGTTACCCTTTTGTACTATTGCCATGAATGAATTTTCTTCTGAATGAATAAACTCTGTTGGCATCAGTTTCAATAGTCTACAGTTTTTAGGATATCCTCACTCTTAAGGAGGAATATATTTATTCTTGTTGTTAACCAGATTGTTGTCTGTTCAGGATGTGCATACAAACAGTTGTTACTCAAGGCTAAATCTTCATCTAAAGATGCTAATACTTTTAGCCAGAAGTCAGGTACTGCATCTGGGCCTGGGGTTTTCTAGTTAAGACCTTTTGTTAATTTTGTTTAACTTTATCTGGCCATTACTTCATCCCATTTCATATCTTGTGCATTTGAACTACTTACTGTGTCTTTTACTGCTTCTATCCAGTCATCATTTTTGTTATGTTCACAAGGTCTTCATAGATATTTCTCCAAAATGTGGATATTTCTTCTTTCTTCAGTGGTGTTTCTATCCATTTGCTTTGTTTCCCAATTCTCTATAAAACTATTTGGATCATCAAAAAATTGCTTATTTTGTACTTTTCCTTTATATTTATCTGCATATTTCTAGGTTTTTCTGCCTGTGCTAATATCTTTAGTTTATTATTTGAAACAGTGAATGATAGATCTTGATCTGTTCTGATACTGTGCATTGTTTTTATCACTTCTAGCTTTCCAATATTTTTGTTCATCTATTCCCTCTTCTGTACTCTTCTAACAATGACACTTCTTGTCTGAACTGCTTTATAGTTAACTTCTGAGAGACCATGAAGATGGGCGTAATGCCCATTTCAATTTCTTTTCTGAAGCCCCTGCCACCCCCTGGAATGATGGGAGTGAAATAACATGAAAAACTCCTCTGGCACCAGGTGTTCTGGCACAGCAGATGTATCAGTGGTAGCTGGATCAGCTCTAGAATATAATCTCTTTAGATGATGAGAGCCATGCAGAATTAAAGAACAACAACCCACCAGCATGGTCTGAAAAAGAATATTAGTATTGTTGCTGAAAAAAAATGGTCAAATAATTTTGAGGCCAGACATATGGTGGAGAAGGACTAAGCTCTTACTTTGACCCAGATATCCTGGGACCAAGTAGCAACCTCGGCTCAGGACAGCACAACAGAGGAAGGTAGGAGTGAGTATCTAACACTGAGTCTTCCATCCTGTGGAGGGAGGCTGCCTGACCCACTGCACTGACCTGCTGACATGATACAGAGGCTGGTGAAGCACAACAGGCAGCACAATGGGTTGAGGTATATATATCCCCACCAAGTCGTCATGCATAGCACCTATGATCAGACCTATCAGCTGAAGTGTGCATGGGTCTAGGGTGGTTTTGTGCTAATCTACATGAATCAGTCTGACATGCAAAGTAATGAAAGACAGGGGCATCCCATAACCATCCCTAACCAATGAGGAATGAATGGGTAGGTTGTGTCATGACAGGGTTAATGGTCAGCAGGCAGTGAACAGAAAAAGACACAGAAAAAAAGACTGCTTCAGGACTTTGTAAAAGGTCTAGGAAGATGGCAAGATATTTTCCAGGTTTTTCCACTCATGTCTGGCATTTTTTCCCTTGAAAGACTGGTAATATTTACTACATGAGCAGAAAAGATATTCATGCTGCCATAGACAGAGCTATGCTTCACTTTTGGAGATGCTCTGTAACCACCTGAGAAAGAATCATCATATAGTTGTTGCTTAGCTGAGTTTGATTCTTCATGACCTGAAGGATTTACCCCATCAGGCCTGCCTTTCAATAACTGTTTCTATAAATTACTGCAAATGTATATTCAGTAATGCTATTTACTCATCTTTGTCTCTTCTGCACCTTCTTCTTTTGCCTTTGTTCTTCGTATTATGTGACTAAAATATTTGAGTTTTAGTTTTACTATGAGACCTTCCGGTGAACAATACAAGAACTTTTCTTATTTATTGACTGAATTGATCTTCTTGAAGTCCATGGAATTCTCAGACATTTTCTCCAACACCATAGCTAAAAGGCATTTTTTTTCCAGCACACAGCCTTACTTAAAGTACAACTCTCACAAGCTTATGCTATTAATGGGAATACCACTGCTCCGACTACCTGGACCTTTGTTGGGACTGTGGTTCCTTTGCTTTTCAAAATTTTATCCAGGAATGCCATAGCTTTCCTTCCAAGAAGCACACGTTTTTTTTTTAATTTCATGGCTGTAATCACCACCTGTATAGACCTTTAACAAAAATGAATCCTGTTACTGCCTCCAGTTCCTTTCCATCTGTATGCAAACAGCTGACAGACCTAGATGGTAGAATTGCGGATATTTTGATAATGAGTAGTAAGACAAGTTTTGTTCCTTCTGCTTTATTAACAGGGTCTTCAACTCTTTGTCCCTTTCAGCCATCCATGTCATATGTCATCTGCACTTCTGAGGTTACTCTTTCTGCTCCATTCTGAATGGTATATACAATGAATAAAGCTGTACGACGAAACACAGCCTTGTCCTTTCCCAGTTTTGAATCAGTTACTAAGTTCTAAAGCGCTGTTTCTTGTTCTGCATATAAAGATGCCTCACAAGGCAAATAAGGTGATCTGATATCCACATTTTTTTACAGAATTTTCATGTTTTGCTATGGTCCACACAGCCAATGGGTTTACAATAGTCAATAAAGAACAAGTAAGAACTTTTATGAACTGTCATGCATCTTTTATTACCCAGCAGAAGTCGACAATTTGATCACCAGTACCTTTGCTCCATCTAGCACCTCTTAGTGCACATGCTGCTGGAGTCTATCTTACATGATGTTGAGTCTTACCTTGTTGGCATGTAAAACAAGATCAGTTACACAATAAACTGCGTACTCTTTAGTACTGCCTTTTTGTGGGACTGGAATATAAACTGACCTTTTTCAATCTAATGGCTACTGACTTTTCAAGCTCCACTGTAACAGTTCAGCTGGAATTCCACCATATTATGCATCCTTGTTATTACAAAAGCTTTCTAGAGCCCAACTAACTTCACTCTTTATCATGTCTACCTCCAGATCAGTATCACCAGTATTAGTGGTGCAAAAGGTTCTTTCTTACACTCCTGTCTCCTCTTTTAAACTACTTGCACTTCTGCTGGGGCCTCCCATCTTTGTTTTTTTTTTTTAAATCAAAACACAACTTCTGACTTTTTTCAAACATAAAGAATAACATACTCTGACAATAACCTATTAAGAAACAGGTCCCGTCATGAGTCACAATGAACATGTACATAAGTAGCATGTGGCTTGTGTACCACCTCCATTTTACACTATTTCCAGTTACAAACATATCTGAGTGACTCCATTCCGCCAAGTCCTCCATGACTTCAGGTGATTCTGCCATGGTACCTGCTGCCTAAAGGAGTAAGTAAAAAAAAGTGTTTGTAGCACTCATGAAAAGTCACTGCCGTTTATTTAGAATGGAAAGGGATGGTTATGATTTTATACCACATAAAAACTGTGAAATGTAAATCCAGTACCGACTACATAATGCACAGTGAAAACTTGTTTTAAATATACATTGCTTGCGCTCATTTTCAGGAATCATGTCAATCGGTAAACTTTTTAAGTCACAGAGATCAAAAAAAAAGGATCTCCACGGTCCTATGCTCTTACCTTCAATAAATATGAGCCCCTAACACATATGTGACTATCATATAGTTGGTACTCATAAAGGAGGGTTTAAACCTGCAAACACACTTTGTTAAATATACCACCACAGAAAGAGGAAGACTTTGAAAACAGGACTGGAATATGCAGGTATAGGCAGTGCTGCCCTCTTGTGAATACAGGTGACTCTATTTGCATCTTTGTTATGCAGCAGACACTGGAAAAAGGTAGATCTATCATTACTTGCAGCTCACCTCATTTAAAACATTACCATTAATGTGAATATCTTCAGTAACAATGTTACTTATGGTGTTTTTCCCTTTGTAAGCAAGAAATCCCTTTGCTTTAAACTATTTCAGTTTGTAAAACTTCTAGCAGAAGTACATCTTAAAGACTGCATCTGCTTTACTTGTTTTTGTTTCAGTGAAAAAGGTAAGACACTGTTGCTGCTAAAAGTAAATAAGTGCCATCAGTCTCTATCTCTTTAAAGAACAAACAGATATTAGGCAGCAAAAATCAATACCAATCTGCTGTACTTTTACAATCGTGCAGTACAATACTAAAGTTTTACTTTCGAAAAACCACTCCACATGTGTGTGTATGTGTCTGTAGGACACAGGCATGTTTATGTACTGTATGTATAAATATATATATATATATATATATATATATATATATATATATATATATACACATACACACACACACACACACACACACACACACACGTACATATACATATATGTGTCTGTGTGTCATATGGTTAGCATGCAGTCTGCCAACTGCACAACCTAATCAATGGTAGATGAGGTATCATTTCCTGCTGATATCACACTTCGTGGAGTTGTACTACTGTTCACTCATATTTAGTTGACTACAGCACAGTGCACTACTGGTGATTTCCCTTTGATTAAAGTTATACAGCCAAAGAGTTTATATATATGAGAAACAGGGTGTAGGGACAACCCCCCCCCCGTTTAACATTAGGTTTTGGTTTGTGCTCTGTAACATACACATTATGATTTCGCTAGCAGTAGACTGAAGCATATAAATGTAGCTATTTTGTTATACATCTGATTAAAGTTAGGTATGTTACGCAAGGTACAGAATTACAGCATTTAGTAGTTTGATGTCAGTGGAAGAGAGGGCTATGTCATACATATAGTAATGTTGCTTTTGTCTTTCATTTGTGATGGCTGTGCTCCAGAGAAAGAGATAGCTGATCACTACATGTTCCAATGACATGGGTATGGCAATCTGTGTTCATCTAAAATAATGTATATCTACTCAAGAACGAGTGCGTGTGTGTGTGTGCGTGTGCGTGCGTGTGTGTGTGATGGATTCACTTTAGAACATCGAAAGCCTATAACACTGAAATTCAAAACACTGAGACCAAAATCTTGAAAATTCAAAACACTGAAAACTCAAAACTTTGAATCCCATAACATTGAAAAAACATAGGAAACCAACATTTAATATATTCCAGCACAACTACATACAGAAACAAAAAACAAACCATATCATACTTCTCCAAATATAAGCAGGGGGGCAAGCCCCCCTGCATCCCCTGCTACTTAAATATATCAACTCCGAGATCGCACTACACTACAGTAAGATGTGTTATGTTGTACTATAGCAAGTAAGAAGGGAACATGACTGAGGTTAACTATGAAACTCCGGTAAGTATTGGAAAGACATATAGTGATGTGTAATGTTTTAAGAGCGAAGTAGTGTTTCTAAGAGACGGGTGAGGATAGTATTTTACAATTTAAACAGGCAGTCATGAACCGCGGAATGGTACGTTTGCCATTTTGTTCTGTGTAGCGCGATCTCGGAGTTGATATATTTAAGTAGCAGGGGGTGTATTTGGAGAAGTGTAATATGGTTTGTTTTTCATTTGTTTCTGTGTGTAGTTGTGCTGGCATATATTAAATGTTTGTTTCCTATGTTTTTTCAATGTTATGCGATTCAATGTTTTGAGTTTTCAAGATTTTGGTCTCAATGTTTTGAAGTTCAATGTTGTAGGCTTTCGATGTTCTAAAGTGAATCCATGTATAGATATATATATATATATATATATACACACACACACACATACATATATATATATGCATATACACACACACACACACACACACACACACACACACACACACACACACACACACACACACATACAGTAGATATAAATAGTGTACACACCCTTGTTAAAATGACAGAATTTTGTGATACAAAAAAATGAGACCACAATAAATAATTTCAAAACTTTTCCCACCTTTAATGTGACCTATAACTTGTACAATTCAATTGAAAAACAAATCTGTTAGGGGAAAAATATAAAAAAAATAAAAAACATACAATACGCTGGTTGCATAAATGTCCACACCCTTAAACTAATACTAAGTTGAAGCACCTTTTGATTTAATTACAGCATTCAGTCTTCTTGGGTACACACCTGCCATCAACTAAAGAGACTCTGATTAACCCCAAATAAGGTTCAGCTGTTCCAGTAGGATTTTCCTGACATTTACTCAGTTGCCTACTACAGCAAACGCCATGGTTCGCAGAGAGCTTACAAAGCATCAAAGCATCAAAGGGATTTCATTGTTGAAAGGTATCAGCCAGGAGAAGGGTACAAAAAAGTTTCCACACCATTGGATATACCATGGAACACAGTGAAGATGGTCATCAAAAAGTGGAGAAAACATGGGACAACAGTGACGGTGCAAAGAACTGGACATCCTTCCAAAATTGATGAAAAGACGAGACGAAAACTGGTCAGGGATGCTGCCAAGAGACCTGCAGCAACAATGAAGGAGCTGTAGAAATTTCTGTCAAGTACTGGTTGTGTACTACATGTGACAACAATCTTCCGTATTCTCCATACATCTGGGCTATGGGGTATGGTTGCAAGACGGAAGCCTTTTCTTACAAAGAAAAACATCCAGGTCTGGCTAAAATTTGCAAAACAATACATCAAGTCTCCCAAAAGCATGTGGAAAAATATGTTACGGTCTGATGAGACCAAGGTTGAATTTTATGGCCACAATTCCAAAAGGTACATTTGGCACAAAAACAACACTTAGCATCACCAAAAGAACACCATCCCCATGGTGAAGCATGGTGGTGGCAGTATCATGCATTGGGGTTGTTTTTCTTCAGCTGGAACTGGGGCTTTAGTTAAGGTGGTGGGAATTATAAACAGTTCAAAATACCAGTCACTTTTGGCTCAAAACCTTCAGGCATCTGCCAGAAAGTTGAGGATGAAGAGGAATTTCACCTTTCAACACGACAATGACCCCAAGCATACATCCAAATCAACAAAAGAATGGCTACACCAGAAGAAAATTAAAGTTTTGGAATGGCCCAGCCAAAGGCCCAACCTAAATCCAATAGAAAATCTGTGGTGTGACCTGAAGAGGGATGTGCACAAGAGATGCCCTTGCAATCTGACAGATATGGAGCACTTTTTTACGGAAGAGTGGGCAAATACTGCCAAGTCAAGATGTGCCATGCTGACAGACTCCTACCCAATAAGACTGAATGCTGTAATTAAATCAAAAGGTGCTTCAACAAAGTATTAGTATAAAGATGTGCACATTTATGCAACCAGCGGTTTTTATTTTTTCCCCTATCAAATTTATTTGTTTTTCAATTGAATTGTACAGGTTATAGGTCACATTAAAGGTGGGAAAAGTTTTGAATTGATTTATTGTCATCTCATTTTTTTTTATATATCACAAAAAACTGGCATTTTAACAGGGGTGTGTAAATTTTATATATCCACTGTACACACACACAAACATATACACACATACTTACATGTGTGCGTGTGTGTGTGTGTTCATTCCGTTGTACAAATGACTGTGCAACAGAATGAATTACTGGGTCATAATTTGAATGTCCAGTTTACTGAATGTTTGTTGTGACGGATGTGTAGTTTTTATCAGAGGTAAGTGAGTTTTATGTTAGTGCGCGCGCGTGTGTGTGTGTGCGGAATGTCTGTAGGCTAGGTGTAGAGCAAGGGTTACCAAAAGGGAAATTTTTAGTATTTGTACAAATGTTTGTGGGTTAGGGTTAGATAGACTTAGTGGTGTGTGTGTGTGTGTGAGAGAGAGAGACAGTCTGTCTTGTTTAGTGGTAGCATTACAGAAAGCTTTTTTAAGGTAAGGTGTACTGTTAGGGTTAGGGGCAGGGGTAGGGATAGGACATACTTTAAAAAAAGTTTTCCAAAACACTACCACTAATCAGACAAATTAGAGGCTAGTGTTATGGAGAGTTTTGGGATAAAAATTGCAGAAGGAAATTGCTTTCTTTTTACAATCTTTAGTATGTTTGGTATTGTGATTACTCGCTACAATATGTCTGATATTTTACATTAAACACTGAGACATTGAGATCAATCACTATACACACACACACACACACACACACACACACACACACACACACACACACACAATACATACAAGCACATACGTATGTATACATATTACACGTACTTATACCTATCATAGCATTAAAATTATGCAAGTTACAGATGAAGAGACACAGACGTCTTATTACTAACATAATAACAAGATAATAAAAAGGCAGAAACAAAGGCTGCTCATATACATAAAAAGTGAAATTGTACTTCAAGAGAGATTATATTCAACACTTACACATCTGAATGATTTCTACATTTCTTATCAAAAAAATGAAGCAGACTGCAATTACAGCAGATGAATAGCAACATGTTAATAATTTGTACTTTATAGAGATAACAGTGGAAACAAGACAAAGCAAGTGGGAACAGTCACTCTCTCCCAGCCTGTCCTATGACCATTGCTGATTATTTCAGTTGCGGGCAGGAGACAAATGAATCAGTCTTAATGATAATCACCCATCGACCCTCTGACACTGAGCTCATTAGCCTCCCGCAGAGTTCCTGACACTAAGTACAATTCCATCACTCAACAGCTTCAATAACCTCTAACCACAAGAGGAGGACACGCACAACATAATGGCATATACAAATGCATACTTGTACATTTGCACAGATGCAGCTAAACACAATTATTTATCCAGGAGCCTGAAGAAACATGCTTCACAAAATGGACAATGACCCTGCCCCAGAGTAATTAGTGAGTGCTAAAGGTAAGAGTCAACTCATTTTATCAAATCTTGGAAAAAATATGTGTGTATTTATATCACATGCACATAATACACACACACACGTATACATCTACATATCCATACACAATACACACACACATATGTATACATCTGTATCTCCACACACAACACACGTGTGTGTGTGTGTGTGTGTGTGTGTGTGTGTGTGCGTGTGTGTGTGTGGAGAGGGGACGCACAGTGTTTCACTGATGAGCATTTTCATCAACGAGGGAGAAATACTGTACATCTGATCCAAAATCACCTGTTCTAAAGGTGCTGGCTTTTTATGTTAGAGATCGGGGAACATACCCCACCCACCCCACTCCCGCAGTGCAGTCTTGGAGTTGGAATATATATAATTAGCAGGAGGTAAAACTTCTGTTTTTTTTTTTTTTTTTTCAGTCCTTAGTGAATCAATGTTTTTTTGCAATGAGAGGCATTCACTGATTTCCATACCAACAATTTATACTGTTCATGAGCGCGCTCGCATGCACACATGCACACACACACACACGTGCGCGCACAAACACACACACACACACACCACAAAAAGGTGATAATGAATGTAAGTTTACTCTACATCTTACATCTTTCAAAAACAGAGATGCTTGAGAATGAGGGAACATAAACTAAAGATGTAAAATGCACAAATCAGGGAAAGAACAATCACATATTTTTCACTGAAAGGGTGGTAGATAACATAAAAAAATTCCAAATTATAGCAGTAGGGTAAAAAAAACAATAAGAATTGCCAGCATAGTAATATATAGGAAGTGTATCCATCTGCAATGATGTAAAGTAGGTTTAGGAACAACCTGGATTGTTAGACTAGTGAGCCAGGAAGGACAGCATGCCCACTAGTCTTTTGAGGATGTTTAGGGGATTCCACTACTTTGGTCACTAATATAGAGCAGCAGCCTAAAAGAAGCACCTCAAAAATATGGGCAAGTACATGCCAATGGCACACCATTTGCTGAAACACACGTACTCATTCAACTGGTTGCACACCATGCCACATGTGCTGGGGAAGTCTAACAAACTACACGAGAAAGGGTAATTTAGCCAATCACCCACTAAGCCTACTGTGTGAGACATGAGAATTTGACCAGTCACCAACAAGCTTGCCCAAACCACCATCCAGGGAACCTCATTCCCTGGCACTAAAGGGATCTGGCCTCCAAGCCTTGATTCAAAAGGAGGCTTACTCGGTAACTGATTGGATCTCTTCCTAGACTGAAGTAGTAAAGGTATTAGGTGAGCTGTAAAGTCTCCCCTTCAGTTGATCGACCTTCCGAAAGGCTGAATGTCATATGGCTGAGACCATATGATCAACATTTCAGAAGGTCGAACAGTGTGAATGGAAATCACCGTACATTGCGGAATGGGAAATTTGCCTTTTTTCTTAATGTAGTGCAATCTCAGAGTTGGCATATTTAATTAGCAGGGGTTGGGGGGGGGGGCTTGCCCTCCAGCAAAAAAAAAAACAAAACATTGTTTTTATTATTTTTTTAATTTTAGTTTCGACCTCTGAAATATCAGTCATATGGTCTTGGCCATATGGTGTTCAGCATTTCAGAAGGTAGGTCAACTGAAGGGGATCTGCTGTAAAGCCAAAAGAAAGATTCAGAAAAGATAGGAGGTTGCAGAAAGCGAAATATATATATATATATATATATATATATATATATATATATATATATATACACACACACACACACACACACACACACACACACACACACACACACACACACACACACACACACACACAGAGATACATATGTGTGTAAAATTCTTGGCTAAAGAGGATTTTACATCTTATCAAACGGGTAATGGAAGTAACAGACTAGGCAAGCCAAGTGTTCTTTTTCCTTAAAATCCATATTCCTCTGTTGATCCAGAATTTTCTGCTTCAAAATTGTTCAGAGTAACTGCCTCCAAACCTGCCCTAGTATCTACATTGGTGCTAACACAAAAGTGGTAATCCCCTCCCTCATTCTGGTCTGCTTCTGCTTTAACACAGCCAAAAGAATACTCACAAAGTGGCAACTTTTCTTAGGTGTTCCATGGGTAAACCTAAAATTAAAAGAAAGGTGAGAAAAATGGGATAGAGGGAATCCTAACAACTGTACCCTCTCTCAAATACTTAGTTATTACTTTTGTTTTTGATTTGCTGACAAGATAGATAACAACAAACCTATATTTTTTTGTTAAACAGGAAACTAAGGTTGTATTTATAATGCCTGGAAGAAATTTGGCCAGGGCACTAGGGAAAATTCTCTGCTCTTTGCAGGAAGCAAAGTTTGAGGACAAAGCAGATAGAAGACTGTAATGCAAACAAAAGATGATGTGAGCAGAGACCCAGCTGGAAAATGAGGTGGTCATTGTTAATCCAGGTGATGATACAGTGGGGACAAAGTTACTGCATGGAGAAAAAAAATCATTTAAATATTTATACCCTACAAGGCTTAGCTCCTCGAAGAAAAAAAAGCCTAAGAAAGTCATCAAGGCAAGAGTAACACTGCATCCTTTGACTATCAGGTTCATCATTTAATTAAATTTTAGTCGTAATTATTACCATATTAAAATTATACTTTTTTTGTATTTTAACGGACTATACAGTCCGCATACATAGTTCATTTTGAGGTTTCTGATTTCTTTTGAGTTTCTATGTGGCCCCTATAGAAAAACAAAGAGAGATAAAAAATCCAGTTTTACATTTCATCTCCAGAAGCTCTTTGCAACAGTGCTATACCACTGTATAATAATGTTTTCATGCTGTCAACATTTTAAGGGTGCTACCTCTGAGTCATTATTGTGCCACCTCATTGTCCTTAATCCCTACAGATTCCCCAGAGAATACATTTAAACTGACAGTTAATGAATGGCTCTCATCTCTTCTATGTGCTCATGGAAGTTAGAGATTAGTGCAGCCAGATCCCTAAATATTTGAGGGAGGTGCTGCTTTCAGTTGGATTGTTATCGCAGTCAAGGATATTAAAGAATTCTGGAAAATTGCACATGGAAAATTTGAGAGTCAAGTTCAACAGCCTACTCTTCTGGGCCAACAAAGAGTCTCACATCCTCTCACATCCAGCAAAAGCTGCTATAGGAAAAGGCAACCTCCTTGCTTAACTTGAGTATGGTATCCCTTAGTTTCCATTAAACTCTATGAAATACACTGCCACTGTTCAGACCCACTCCAACAAAATACGTCGGCTTACAGCTAAGTCACCATGGTATAAACACTACTGCCTTGATCGTTCAAAGGCTAAGTGGCTTTTGCGAGGTCAGACCTTCTTCTCGGTTGTTTACTTTTCAAAATACTCAAAGTTGACACTCCCCTTCCAAACTTTTTACTACCATTCAAACCTATAACCTAAGAAGCCAAGCCAGATCCAGACCTCCCTACAAGCTCTGCCTCTCAAGCTGCACTCTACTAGCCACTGCTTCTCTGTACTGGCCCCCAAACTATGGCCTCCATGTCGTCCTGACTTAACTGATCACATATACTACTCTCTGTTCAGGCCACTGCTTCTAACAATACTTTCTTAAACAGTTTGAAGGCAGCTGTCCATCTAAAGGACTTCTCACAAAAAACAATCTTTCCAACTGCATAGTACCCTTACTGTACCTTCCGTATACACCCGAGCCACCTGATGAAGTCACTCACCCTAACCTGTGATTCAGCTTACCCCTCATTATTACAGCATTTTATTGTCCCCTATTAGCTTTTCTACCCCATCTGCTACTACCCATATCTCTGTCCCCTCTACTTATCCTACTGTAACTCTATTCTCCTACGTCTGGCACACGTATGCAACTGTACAGACACTTGGTTTGTTAGATCTATCAAAACATCACTTGACAGATTGTCTAAGCTTACTCATAAATTTAAATCATTATTATCTGTATGCTGTACATTGTTTTTTTACATTATGATGGCAAAGCCTGTAGTTGGTCATGGGTCCTACCCCAGTAAATACATTTATTTAAATAAATAAATAAATAAATGGCAGTACTCTCAAAAAATAGCAATATTTGCATATCTGTAGGAATATAATGTCAAAGGTTACTTCATGACATTATTTGTAATCTGAAACAAAGATGAAGTGAAAAAAGCTGTCACAAATGCATGTCATCCAGCTGCTACGGCATCACAAATATGGAGTGTTGTTTGCAAATTTTACTAAAAACCCTAAGCAAAATTTCCAAATTTCCATAAATATATCCAAAACAAATTAAGTCATGATGGCATTACAGAGTCTGGAAGTTATGGGAGAGGCTCTAGCAGTTAGAGCAGAGGAGTAAGGCTGTAAACTGCTAAGAAGCTGTATCTTGTAGTTCACAGTTTGATTCCCTTAGTCTCCATTTGCCTACTGAGTAACTCTAAGAACATCACTTAAAGAGACAGTGCTCTTGAGTAATTAGGAAATTGGGTCGGGTTCCTCAATGGTCTTCTGAACACCTAAAAGATAAATGGGTAAACAATTCTGATGCTGACATTTGGGGTCTAACATATTAGGTTTCTAAAATGTAGCAGTACAGAAATGCTTTTCTGCACTGTAACAAAAATATGGAGCATCTCTTTCCAAAATCAAACAAACTCAGGATTGTCTTTTTGAGTTTTGAGACATTACCTCAAATGAAGATGTACTTCTCCAGAATAATTGTACTATTTTCAAATAGGTCTGTTAAGTATTACTTGTTTGAGGAATTCATTTATTCTCCAAATAGCCATGTACTCCAATTCAGGGTCATGGGGGAGCCTAAACCTATCCTGCCACTCAAGCAGAACAAGGCAGAGAAATTAAGCCTGGATGGCATGCCAGTCCATCTCAGGAGAGACAAACAGACACATATATACAGACTCACACATGCACACACTTACAAGGTACACATGGAGGATCCCCAGTTTAACTTCACCATATCTTTGGATATGAAGGAACCCAAACCATTACACAAAAACCCATGCAAACAAATTTATTTATCTTTGTTGACCAGGAAAGTCCAAACAGGGCAAAGCCCCTTTTCAGCACAGACCCTGGGAGAGAAGCTCCACATTACATACATCAGAATTAAGTTAAGAGTAGAAATGTACTATATAACTTAACAGATGGCCGCCATATTATGTACACTATATAGCATTTACAGCATATTAAGCTACACCCGTGTACAAAAAATAGTACATATAACGCACAAACTCACACACATCAGTAGAACATTTAGAGTTATTTTAAAGTTTACATTTATACTCCCACTATAAATTTAGCACATCGCAAATAAATTATACGCATATTTCATTCAAACAGTTAAATTAACTTGAGACCCGTGACTAGGAAAATTATTTTAATAAAAGTGTAAGAATTTGGTATTGTTTGTTTGACTTGACTTCATGAGGAGGGTATGTAGTAACGGGTTGGTACAGGGGCTGGATTCTTTATTGACAGCTATGGCTTCATTAGGATTGCAAATTATGAATGGGCTAAGATGAGGACTACGAAGGGGTCTTAGTAATGTAGTTGTGGATGAAGTCGTGATGACTGTACCCAAGGGTGAGAGAGTGGTGATTGGAGCAGATTTCAATGGGCATGTTGGTGAAGGGAACAGAGGGGATGAGGAAGTGTGATGGGGTAGGTACGGTGTTGAGGCTTGCTAGCGTAGTGGTTAAAGAGCTGCTTTTGAAGACTGAGGGTCATGGGTTTGAATCCCAGGAGTTCTTGCCTGA
This sequence comes from Protopterus annectens, assembly GCF_019279795.1. Classification (NCBI taxonomy): domain Eukaryota; kingdom Metazoa; phylum Chordata; order Ceratodontiformes; family Protopteridae; genus Protopterus; species Protopterus annectens. The sequence continues at coordinate 1,515,916,551 of NC_056732.1, read as the reverse complement.
GAAAGATGTGCTTCAGCTGTCGTAACACCCACAGTCAGATGAATTTTAGGGAGGGAGGGAGGTCTAATGGTTAAGGTGTTTGTCTTAAAAATACAAGGTGCAGGGTTTGAGTCTCACAAGGAATAATTGGCTATGCTTAAAATGGCTCGTAAGGACAGTTAGCTTAGAACTAATCTATGAACCTATGAACCTAAGATAAGGGAGGAGAGACCAAAGGCCATCCTCATTGCTCCAGATTGGCCCAGACAGCATTGGTACCCCGTACTGCACAGCCTGACCTGAAAGGAACCTTGATGATTGGATGAGAGATAGGAAATTCACCCCAGGGATCACGTCAGTCACCCTGCTAGACAGGGGTCCAGGGCAGTAAAAACTGTGGGAAGAAATAGCCAGGGTATTCTTATGGCTAGGCTTGTATAAGCCCTAGGGTAGATAGCCTAGTACCAACCTATGATCGTTTTCTTGGGAGGTACATTTTCAGAGAGATTTTTAATTTTAGATGAGATGTTTCTGATACCTGCTGGAAATGAGTTCCACGGTTTAGTAACATACACAGAGTATAGACAATTACGATTTTTAGGTTTCTGATTCAGTACTAGCTGTTGGTTTACTAAGAGCAGTTCTCTGGGGCCTATTTACCTGCTTAATAATGTGAAATTTGCAGATAGTCTGTCTTGGGTATAAGGAATGTTGTGGGCAGTCTTAACATGTGAATAAGCTTGTAGATTAAGTAGCTCTGACCAGTTAAGGCAGTAAAATGCCACACAGTGACGTTCAGTTAATGTGGCTACTTCCAAACTTTGCTACTTTATTAGAGGGTTGCTAAAGTTTAGCTAGCTTCAAGGACTGTAGTTAGTGAAAACTGACGACTTATACAAAACACTAGGGAAAATACAGGGCTGAGTTATAGTCCTACATGTCTATTCTGTTAGGAAAAGATTTCCTTTATAAAGAACAGTAGCCTAGCTAAGGCAGAGCAAGAGGAGCAACTGCCCCAGGTGCAAAGTTTTAGAGGGCACAATCGGCGTGCCCATTCATCAACCTGATCATTTGGGGCCAAACCTGAGCAGTCTAGCATTCCATGTCTTGTCTAAACTGCAACAAGCAGTTTGCTACACTTTAAAAGTGAAAGACTTTTTTTTAACTAAAACCTGAGTGCTATAGCACTCTGTGCAGGTAAGGTATAAACTGTAGCAACTGCTTGCTGTATTTGGTACAGTTGTTTTATTAAACTGGGAGGAAGGCGGGTCAAAGGCAGGGCACATAAACAGCACCTGAATGGCTTGGGCAGGAGGGGTGTGTGTGTGTCATACAAATGGCTACCTGGCTGGTGTACCAGTAGAAGAAACATACTTTTTTTTTTGGCTGGGTTGTCCAGGATGTGGATGGATTGGGTACTGTCCTCATGTCGGGCAGGAAATATCCTACCACCTTTAGAGAAGTCCTTTGTTTGCTCTTCACTTAAAGAACCGGAGGGGGGGGGGTTGCTAGTGTGTGAGACCAGCACAGGGGGTTCAGCCAGCAATGCTTCTGATAAAGAAGTCTGTTATTCCAAGTAGTTTTGTATTTTGTACTAAGTTAATTCTAGTATTTTTGACTGATAATTTTAAGTTGCAATAATTTGATTCTTGAACTGGATGTGAGAATACCATTAGTACTTTCCATATGGTCTCTGTTAACAAACAAAATAACATACTCAGATGCACCTGAACTATGGTTATCATCCTATAATACCAAAGGTTACAGCAAACAAACTGTGTAGGATACATGATCTAGTTATAGAAGTAATAGTTGAACAGACAGACTAGGAAATAAAAGTGATTCCAGTATAATGCATCAAACAAGTGTTAGGAAAACCACAACAGACACACTAGATCAGTATTAAACATGTGTGCACTTAGGAATCGTGCGCATATTTTGTAACAATAAAAACAACTTCCAAACTGCTATATGATCCATTAAAACATTCTTATATTGCTACAAAAATTAAATGCACTGTAAATCTGTCTTTGCTATCTCACAACAACCAGTTTTCACCCAGAATGAACACAGTAAACGTACGGTGTGAAAGTTAGACAGGAATGAACTTGCAGTTACCTTCAGATTATTTCACAGGATGATGCCCAAAAATGCAGCTAAGTGCTGTTTGTTTATTTAATTTGCTGACCAGATATGAGCCTAGGACCCTTTTACAGGGGAGAATCAAGTAATAATACTGCACAGGAACTGGGCAAGCCTAGCTCTTAATATCAGCAGTGCACATATGCATGTCTTATTACACCATACTATTTCTGCAACAGTGCAGTACATGAAGCATAATGCAGAATACTACAGTTCACAACTTATATAAAGTAGTTGTGTTACTGGAAAGGTACAAATATGGGCTTTCTTAAGGATTGACACTATTAACAAATATGATGCATTAATGTACTCCCAATTGCATCAACATTAGCCTTGGTCCACTGAACAAGACATTTCAGGAAAGGATCTTATAGGACAGCTTATTGCGTGGAAGGAAGGCAGAGATGTTTACTAAATGCCACCAGTTTTCAGTTTTAATGACATGCTAGAATCAAGTTAATTTATTTACATGACATAACAGTATATATGCAACTACACAATATATACTCTTATGTGCAAGTTGTCACATTAGGACTATCATACAGTGAAGCAGAGAACTCCATTGTTTCAAAAACTCTGTTTGTTTACTTCACGTAGTGTGAAGGAAGCTCTGATTTTCTTAAGTTTCTTTTCCTCTAATTTATATGAAATATAAAAATCTGGCCCTCAAAAGCAGAGGAGGAGCTCCAGAAGGGTGTAAGGTATTCAGGCATCCTGCTGAGAGTTTAGATTGCATTTAAATTACAATTTGCATTTTTCAATCAATACACGGCTTTACAATTAAGTTCGGTGTTCACACTCTTACAGGAAAGTGAGGGGAAGGAACATTTCTTCAGTAAATTAGTCCTCCGGGGGCTGTAGCAGCTTTTTGCTCCATTACGCAGCATATTGGTTCAGTTTTTAGTGTTTGCATGCCCCCTCAAAAAAAAAAAAAAAGATTTGGCTTCTTGCTTCTATCAGATGGCAGACATCAGCTCTGTTCCCCCTTCCACTTCAGAGAACAGCACTGTAGATAAAAAGAGGACATGCACATACTTCTCAAGTGTACCTCATTACGAGAAGAATGTTCCTCATTTTGAGTCTTAAAAACATCATGTTTCTTTTTGTCCCACATTGAAAGGGTGTGTCACACATTCAGTGTTGAGTACTTTTAACGAATAGCCATTGTAAATGATACTGAATCATATTAATTCATCAAAATAAAGTTTAATAACTATAAAGTAACACATTTTAACCATCCAGTAAGCCTCCTAGTTTAAGTTGTTAGTAAGCTGTTAGTATGTGTTTCACATTGTGTCCATTTGTTCCACATTATGACAGGCAGTGTTCCACATTGTGGAGATGGAAGGTTGAGAGCTATGGAAATGCACACTCACTCATCCATTCACTCTGCATAATATAAACAAAGTATCACTCGGTCACCGACCTAAAAGCAGGCAAAACTCTCTGGAATTGGCATTAATAATCCTACTGCACTCCTCTCTTCGGTACAACCAGAAATAAGGAACAGCTAAGCTTTGTGTATCTGTTTAAAACTGCCAAGCAAGGATGAAATATGCTACCAAGTCCCACTGTCAAGTACAGTTTATTGCAAAGAAAAATGCTAACACAATGAGACGCAACACTGCAAATAGATGCAGTGTGTGAATAATATGTAAATAAGCAAATTAAGATAATGAAACACATGACTAAATTAGCTGCAACACATGAAAACAGAAGGGCTAATGACTCATATAGAGAAGTGAGGTAAAATACCGGAACAGAAACAGAAAACTAGCTGATAAAATAGGTCAGTTATTCAGGAGATATGACGTCAGGAGGAGAATTCTACAAAGAACAACTATGCAGTATATGGACTTGACCCCACTTTCCTAATCAGAAGAGAGGCAAAGGGAAAACATTAAAGGGAAGAGGCATTAATGGAGGGAAACGGTGGAGTTATTTATTTATTTGCATTTGTTTATCAGGATGGACCAGAAGTGCCCATTTTCAGTGGAGTCTGGAGAGAAAAGCCCCACATATAAGACATTTCACATGTTGTTGTTGTGTCTTTCGGCTTTTCCTGGTTAGGGGTAGCCACAGCGGAACTCCGGTATGCTAATGATTTCACATACAATACAGAATTTACATTAATAAAGACATTTAGTACATATTATTGGCAACTTATACAATTGGTGAGAAAAACAGGATGAAGCAATACAGAGTATATACATGAGAACATTCCATATGAGTAGTTTTCAGCTAGGAAAATTTATATAGGACACTTCATGTAGTGGGTGCAAAGCAGATAAAGGAATTAATAAGAGACTAGGTACTTACACTTTTCACACGTTTAGGAGGTGTAATAGCTGAGTGATAGGAGTCCTGTTACAGGAATCAGCAAAGTCAGTGGATATTGTTGCAGATATAAGGGGTGGTATGATATTAAGGTAGGCTGCAAGAGTACCTGAATGTCTCACCTGGTTCAGTGGGTAGGTCTGTAAGGGTTAGGAAGAGAAGGAAGTGGACAGGTGGGATCAATGGTAGGACAATGAGGGTTAGTAGAAGAGGGAAGTGAGCAGGATGGAGAGTTGGAGTAAGTAAAAAGACAGGTGGATGTGAAAGGAGGATGCCAGAGTAGTAGAGTGGGGGTGAGAATAGTTGTGATGGTGGAAGTTAGGTTATATTAGATGTCATGTTAGCACATGTGCACAGCCAAGATGAGGAGAGGTGTTGTTTCAGAGATGCCTTGAAGAGGGTTACTGAGCGGGTGGATCTAAGTGTTGGGGGGGAGGGAATTCCAAAGTTTTGCAATGGCAAAGGAGTAAACCATCTGGCCAGTTGAAAGTCTGGGTTTTTCTACATTTACGAGCAGTTGGTTGCTGGATTGGAGTGGTCTGTTAGGATGGTAAAAAGTAAGTACAGAAGATAGAGCAGGGCACATGGATGGATTATGAAAGAGTTTGTTAGTTGGATAAAGGTGAGACTATAAAAAGTGAGGTTATAAAAGTTAAAGAATATGGAAAAGATGAAGGATAGCAGAAGGGGCAAGAAAGCAAGATTAAGAAAACAGGAACACAGGGGTATACCCTATCAGCAGAGAGCAGGCCTTGGTGGCACTTGCCAAGGCCAGACGCACTGCCTCAATGGGCCCTGACAATATTCCAGGCTGCTTCCTAAACAACTTAAAACATGACCTTTCAGGACCACTTGAGACATGTTACAACTACAGCCACAAAACAGGTTATATACCAAGTGAATGAAGGACTTCACAAGGATGTTCCTTTAACTGATCTCAGAAACTACAGACCCATCAGTCTGAAAGTCTAACAAGCAAAGCCACAAAATGAATTACCATGGAAATGATCATTAAGGACACTGACAATTTAGAGACACTGGACCCATCTCAATTTGGCTTTGTCAAGGGAAGGTCTTGTCTACTTATCCTGATAGATTCCTTTAAGATGGCACCAAGGCAATGGATGAAGGTAAGACAGTGCGCATAATGCCTATCTTGAACTGCTAAGGCAACTGATATGATCTGCCACTTGGGTATTGTTGGCAAACTCACCAAACTAGCCATAAAATCCTTATATAACAATCATTTGCCAGCTGGCTCACAGATAGGACCTAAGAAGTAGGACTGGTGAGACCACCTCCATCAATATACTGGTCAACAGTGGAGTGCCTTAGGAATCCATGCTGGGCCCACTCCTGCTTGGCATCTACTTCTCAGAAGTCAAAGCTAATGTCAAGGATCTCTGGCTCCCCAAGTTCGCAGATGACTGTAAACAGGGAGCTATTACAGACGTCCTTCATGACAATAACATCCTGTAAAAGAAGGCCTAAAACAGACAAATGACTGGTGCCAAAGCCATGGTTTAATACTCAATGCCAAGAAGTGATTTATAGTGCCCTTTGGGAAAGCATCCATACTCCATCAATAAAACACTCTGAAGAATTGACCTGGTAGCTAGGGATCTGGGAAAATATGTAGCCAGTAATCTGGCCTTCAGCCAACAAGAAGCCAAGATAGTAAGAAAGTCATTCTATGTTACCCAACTTATAAGTAAGGGTATGGCATCCACATCCAAAGAATTGATAGTACTACTTTATTTGGCCCTTATCAGGTGTCCCCCCCCCCTTTTGGCACATACCTGACCAAGCATTTGCGACAGCTGGAACACCCACATAAGTTCCTTACCAGGAGAATCCAGGATATTGACACACTGCACTACACAGATTGCCTTAAGGTCTTATCTCTACACTCAGTCTTCTACAGGTTACTGAGAGGTGATCTATGCCTGGCATATAAGGCATCCTCAAATCCAGCCCTGATGGATCTTTTGCACATCCTTGAAATGAACAGCACTAGAAACACTTGAACCAAGGATTTAAACTTCACCTGCAACATAAACAGAACATGCAGACGAGACTAATATGTTTCCTCAAAGGATCCCTGCTCTATGGAATAGGCACCCATCCATGTAAAACAGAGTTCATCCTTGACCCTCTTCAAATGTAACCTTGACCACTGGATGGGAAGTTGTAAATTTACCCACAGACTGTCTCTCATGTGTCTAACCAGCATATCCTCCCCATAAAGCCTTTTGTGACTTCCAAAAGTACATGGAGACAGAAAGTACAGTTTTGTACCTACCATAAATGTAGATGTTCGAGTGTTCACCCTGCTGCAGTCATCACACTTGGGTTATCCTGTCGTCAGGCAGTCCCGCAGTCGGCCGGAATTCCAAAGCCTTGGTCCGGCGTCGGTTGCTGTCGCTTCTTCCCTGACGTCAGTGCGCCAGGGGTATAAATAATGCATCCGATGCCATTTTCTTCAGTTTTTCTTGCCCCAGATGTCAGGTGCCCCCAAAAAGGTGGTCAGTAATTAGTACCAATTTAAGAAATTTTAGCACAAACACTAAATCCCTCCAGCTATAAGCAAATACATCAGGAAGGTATTGTAGAGATTTAGCCAGTTAAATCAGAGGGGATGGAGGGAGGGTAACCTGGACTGCAGCAGGGTGAACACTCGAACATCTACATTTATGGTAGGTACAAAACTGTACTATGTTCATCGTGTTACCCTGCTGCAGCCATCACACTTGGGTAGAATCCCAAAGCTAAGGATGGGTGGAGGAGTCATAGAGGGTTAGAGGAGGCTAGAAGGCCCTGCAGAAAGTACAGTTTTGTACCTACCATAATTGTAGATGTTCGAGTGGTTATACTGCTGCAGTCATCACACTTGGGTTATCCTGTCGTCAGGCAGTCCCGCAGTCGGCCGAATCCCAAAGTCCTGGTCCAGCGTCGGTTGTCGTCGCCTCTTCCCTGATGTCAGTGTGACAGGGGCATAAAAGAGACAGCCTACGCCATTTTCTTCATTTTTTCTTGCCCTAGATGTCAGGTGCCCCCAACTAGGAAGCTAATACAATAGCTATGCAACAATATCTTAGTAAATAAACAATAGTAATAGCTGTTAGCAAATACACCATATAGACATGCTTCCAATTGATTGATGTACATGGAGTTGTAACTAACACCCTGGTATGTAGAGGGGATGGAGGGAGGGTAACCTGGACTGCAGCAGTATAACCACTCGAACATCTACATTTATGGTAGGCACAAAACTGTACTATGTTCATCATGCTATACTGCTGCAGTCATCACACTTGGGTAGAATCCCAAAGCTATGGAAGGGTGGCTGGTACTAAACTGGGTTAGGTGATGCTAGGATGCCCTGCAGAACTGCAGTGGCAAAACCAGCTCTGGTTTTTGAGTATAATGGAAGGTGGTAGTGCTTGGTAAAGGTGTGCACTGAACTCCAAGTAGCTGCCTCCAGAATGTCTTTGGTTTGAACCCCTCTGAGAAAGGCTGCTGAGGTTGCAGTAGCCCTGGTAGAATAATATTGACAGGCACTGCCTTCCCATGGTGTGAGTAGCAAAAGCGGATGCAATGTGCTATCCATTTGGAGATGGTCTGTTTTGAAATAGCCTTTCCTTGTGAACCTGCAGCATATGATACAAAGAGTTGGTCAGTTTTTCTGAAGATCTTTGTCTTATCTAAATAGTAACATAGCTGTTTGTGAATGTCCAAAGAGTGAAGGAGCCTTTCTCCTTTATTCTGTGGGTTAGGATAAAAGGTGGGTAAATGAATGGTCTGATTCAAAGCCACACTGGATACTACCTTGGGCATGAAGATAGGGTTAGTTCGTAAAGAGACTCTGTCCTGATGGAAAATGATGAAAGGTTCCACTGCCATAAGTGCCTGTAGTTCTGAGTCCCTGCTTGCTGAGGTAATAGCCAGTAACAAGGCTGTTTTCTAAGACAAGTATTGTAGCTCTGCTGAGAAGGCTGGCTCGAAAGGAGGCAGTGTTAACTTTTCTAAAATGAAGTTCAGGTCCCAAGTTGGTGTTGGTGGTTTTCTGGGGGGGGTCTTATATTCTTAGCCCCTCTGAGAAACTACCTAAGTAAAGGGTGTGAGAAAATTGGAGGATCCGTATTATATTGAGCTGAAATGGCTGAAGCCTGGATCTTAATGGAGGAGAAGGAAAGGCCTTTGTGTAGCATCTCAGTTAGGTATTGCAGTATGTGAGGAATGTTTGGTATCCAGGGATTTTGACCTTTAGCCTGGTGCCATGCACAAAATCTTTTCCATTTGTCCAAAATGACATTCAGGACGTCCTTTGAGAGAAGTGTTGATTGATAATTTAAGGAATTCTCCATGCAGCTAAATTTAAAGTTCTGAGCTGGCTGTGACGGGTTTGAGAGTTTTTCTGAGTCAACAGTAGTGGGAATTGAGGCAAGATCTATGGAGGGCTGTGAGTCAAGTTCCTTAGTAATGGGTACCAGTGCTGGCGTGGCCAGTCCGGAGCAATGAGGATCATTTGTGGTCTCTCTGATCTGACCTTCAATAATAACTTGGTCAATAGAGGTAGTGGAGGGAAGGCATAGACTGCCAGTGTTGCCCAACTGAATGATAGAGCATCCACTTTCCAGGCTAGGGAGTGATAAGTCCTTGTGCAGAATTTTTGTAATTGGCAATTGTTGGGGGAGGCAAATAGATCTATGTCTGGACATCCCCATCTTTGAGTTATCATTGAAAATACTTGTGGGTGTAGTCTCCACTCGTGAGGGTCTGCCATATTTCTGCTTAATTAGTCTGCCAATATGTTTTCCTTTCCTGGCAGGAATTGTGCTTGTAGTTGTACTTGGTAGGTCAATGCTGTGTTCCATAAGGTCATAGCCTGTCTGCATAAAGGGTAGGAGTGTGTTCCTCCCTGTTTGTTTATGTACCACATTACTGTGGTGTTGTCTGTCCTTATTAGAAGTTGTCCTGGATGCAAGAGGTCCTTGAAGGCTGTCAGTGCATTTTGCACAGCTAGCATCTCCTTTTGGTTGATGTGAAGATGCATTTGTTTTGCAGACCATTTGCCCTGTATGCACTGTCCTGCCATGTGTGCTCCCCATGCGTAGTCTGAAAAATCTGTTGTCATGGTTTGGTTTGCTGGAGGTAAGACGAAAGGAAGACCCTTGTTTATTTGACATGCTTGAGCCCACCATAGGAACTCTTTTTGAAGGCAGGGAATGATAGGTATACTTGTTTCGAGGCTGTGCCTGTGTTGAGACCATACACTTTTCAGGTACCATTGTAATTTTCTCATATGCAGCTTTGCATATGGGATTAGTTGAATGCATGATGCCATGAACCCCAATGCCTGCAGGATTTTCCTTGCAGTGAGCTGGGTAAAAGTTGCTATCCTTCTTGAAGTATTGAGTCAATTGTTTTTGTTTGTCTGGCGTGAGGTAAGCCATCTGGGCCATTGTATTTAAGCTGGCACCCAGGAATATTATCTGTTGCGAGGGTATTAGTTTTGACTTCTTTTTGTTTACTGTGTAACCTAGGCAACTGAGCAGCTGTGTTACAAAAGCCAGATGCTGTAATAGAATGTCCTTGCTGTCCGCTTGGATCAGGCAGTCGTCCAGATATGGATAAATCTGTATTCCTCGTTGTCTGCAATATGCAATTACCGATGCCAGGCATTTCGTAAATACTCTGGGTGCAGTAGATAAGCCAAAGGGCAATGCAGAGAATTGATAATGCGTTGTACCTGCCAAAAATCTGAGGTATCTTCTGCAATCTTGTCTGATAGGGACATGCAGGTATGCCTCTTTGAGGTCCAAACTCCTTGCCCAACATGGGAAGGAGCTGCTGTAGTGTGAGCATTTTGAATTTGGGTACCTCCAGGTATGTGTTCAGAATTGAGAGGTCTAAGATGGGCCTCCAGGCTTTGTCCTTTCTTGGGACTAGAAACAGTCTTGAGTAAAAACCTTGACCTTGCTCCTTTGTAGGTACCTTTTGAATTGCTTTCATATCCATGAGAGCTGAAATTTGCTTTTGAGCCTCTGCCCATTGGTTTGGAGGCAGATTTGGCATGCCTCTCATCCGTGGTAAAGTGTGGAAATGAAATCTGTAGCCTCGGGTAATAATGTCCAGAATCCATTTGTCCTTTGTTATGATGCGCCAATTTTGTGGAAATAGAGACAGTTTTCCTCCCAAAGGTGCTGCCAGGGCAATTTTGCTTGGCAGGCGAAGAGAGAAGTCATTGTGTTTGTTTCCTGAAGGGTTGAGATCTTTCGTCTCCACCTCTTTGAGTTGTTGTATGCCATTGTCTAGGCCTGAAAGAACCTTGTGGCTGGCCTCTGCCCCTTGGGCGCCTGTACCTACCTCTTTGGGGCCTGTCTGATGCAGGGAAGGACCATTTTTTTTGATGGCCAGTTTCTGCTGAAACGAGGAGGTTGTACCTGTAAAAAATCTTTAACTGTTTGCATAGATTTTGCCTTTTCTTCCATTTTCTTTAAAACTTCCTCTGCTTTGACACCAAATAACACATCTTTCTGCAATGGAGCATCCAATAACTTTGCTTTGACATGTTCTGGTAAGGCTTGTTCTTTAAGCCAAGCATGCCTACGTATTACAGACCCTGTGACAGCTGCTCTACATGAGTCTTCCAATGAATCAAAACCACACTGTAAGGTATGCTTTCCCACCTGTTCTGCTGCATGCAGCAAATCCTGCATCTCTTTAAAATCAAGTTCTGCTTTAACTGTGTAATCAAATACTGTTGGTATTTTAGCATGTGGAATTGGCAGTTTAATGCCCTCATGGCCAAAGTGGCAGATGTATACACTTTCTTTCCCCATCTTTCTAATGCTCTGGAATCTCTTTCAGAAGGAAGTGGATTCTTAGCAGTAGAGGCCTTAACCCCTTTGGGACCCTGGGAAATGGTCTCGGGGTCTGCAGTAGGGCTTTTGTATAGAAACTTATGAGTATCAGGATCTCGGTAGTATCTGTCTGGTTTAGCTGGTGCTGGAGGTAAGGAATCTGGGTTTAAACTGAATTCAGAGAAAACATCATCCAAAATGTCTAAAACTGGAGGAATTGCCAGGGGTCTATGCTGTGGAAGAAGAAGAAACTCAGTGAGTCTTTTCTTGGAGTCAGAGTAATCTTGGCCTTCCCAGTGGAAGTGTTCCCTCATGGTGTGTAAAGTTTCCCCAAAGAGTAGTCTTCAGGGGGGGAGACAGAGGGAATGGACTCTTCAGCATCTGAGTCTTCATAAGGAGGGAAGGAGTAATCCTGGTAGTCAGAGTTGCCTGAGGAAATGGATGCTTGGTCAGAGGAAGAATAATCTTCCTCCAGTCTAGGCCTTTTGTCGGGTGGGGGTTGGGATCCCCTGATAAGGGTAATTAAATCCTCAGCCATCTTAAGCATCTGTTTTTTAGGCATAGGGGCCTGTGGAGGGGTGTGTGGCCCCGGTTTTCTAACTTTCAAGGGGGCTTTGAGTTTAGCATAAGGCTTGGCAGAGATAGTTGTCGGTTTGAAAACACCTTCAGAGACCGAAGGCCTATCCAAAAATTCCAGATCCCCGTCGGGGCTGGCGTCTGAGGTGTGAGGTGGAACCGGTTCCTGAGGCCCAACTGCTTCGGTTTGGGAGGCCGTCAGAATTTCTGAATTTGCGGTAGTCAGGGGCTGCAAAGGCGCCTCGCTAAAAACTGGAGAACCGGCGTCAGGCCTTGCTGAGGCCTCGGTATCTGGTCTTGGCCTTGGCTGCCGGTCCTTATCTTTGCGTTTTTTAATCATTGCTGATGTCGGTTGCTCCGACGGCATGCTATAGTTAAATTTTCTGCCAAAATAATGCTGGGCGAATTCTGCCCGACGCTTAATTGTATGTTTGTTGAACCTAGCACAAAACCGACAACCAGAGACGTCGTGGTCTGGGCCTAGGCAAGGAATACAATAAGAATGAAAATCCTTATGAGGTATTTGCTTCCCACAAGAAATACAATTATTAGCTTTGTCTGACATCGGTCTGAGGCAAGAAAAGTTTCCCCAATGGGGTACTTAACTTTAGAGAAGACTTCGGCTGAAACTCTATTTGAAAATTTCAGGAGCTGGCTGACCGGCACTTGCGAACTGCTTCTGCTTCGGGCACCACGCGGCAAGAAAGACTGAAGAAAATGGCGTCGGCTGTCTCTCTTATACCCCTATCGCACTGACGTCAAGGAAGAGGCGACGACAACCGATGCCGGACCAGGACTTTGGGATTCGGCCGACTGCAGGACCGCCTGATGACAGGATAACCCAAGTGTGATGACTGCAGCAGTATAGCACGATGAACATCTGCAGTGGCGAAGCCAGCCCTAGTCTTAGAGTAAAGTGGTAAGTGGTAGTGTTTGGTAAAGGTGTGTACTGAACTCCAAGTTTCAGCTTCCAAAATCTCCCTGGTTGAAACCCCCTGAGGAAGGCTGTAGAAGTAGCTGTTGCCCTGGTGGAATGGGGCCTAATGGTAGGAGGTACTGATTGTCCATGATGGGTATAGCAAAAACGAATGCAATGTCCTATCCATTTGGAAATGGTTTGTTTTGATATAGCCTTCCCTTGTGAAGCTGTAGCATAGGATACAAAGAGCTGGTCAGATTTTCTGAAAACCTTAGTTTTATCCAAGTAGTAACACAGTTGCCTGTGAATGTCCAAGGAATGCAGGAGTCTTTCTCCTTTGTTCTGTGGATTTGGGAAGAAGGTGGGTAAGTGGATGGTTTGATTTAAAGCCACACTGGAAACCACCTTAGGCATGAAGGAAGGGTTAGTTCATAGAGAGACTCTGTCTTGATGGAAAATGAGGAAAGGTTCCACTGCCATTAGTGCCTGCAGCTCTGAAACTCTTCTGGCTGAAGTTATTGCTAGCAGCAGAGCAGTCTTCCATGATATAAACTGTAGATCTGCAGAGAAAGCTGATTCAAAGGGAGGTAGCGTAAGTTTTTCCAGAACAAAACTGAGGTCCCAAGTTGGTGTAGGTGCTCGCCTGGGAGGCCTAATGTTTTTTGCCCCTCTGAGGAACTGACTTAGAAGTGGATGTGAAAATAAGGGTGGATCCGTGTTGTAGTGAGCTGAAGTAGCTGATGCGTGGATTTTAATGGAAGAAAAAGAAAGTCCTTTGTGCAACATCTCAGTTAAATACTGTAGAATCGGAGGCGTGTGAGGCTGAAGTATATTTTGACCTTTAGCTTGGTTCCAGGCGCAAAACCTTTTCCATTTGTCCGAGTAGGCCTTCCTGGTGCTGGGCCTCCTAGCTTCCAGAATAACATCCATAACTTCTTGGGAAAGAGGAGCTGGCTGGATGGTTAGGTGATTTGCCATGCAGCCAGATTTAAGGTTTTGAGCTGGCTGTGTAGAATCTGATTGTTTTGCTGTGTGAGCAAATGGGCAATTTGTGGTAAAATCCAAGGTGGGCCTTGGGCCATATTCCTTAATAGTGGGTACCAGTGCTGGCGTGGCCAGTCTGGGGCTATGAGCATCAGTCGTGGTCTCTCCTTTCTGATTTTCAGAAGCACCTTTGTGAGGAGAGGCAATGGAGGGAAGGCATATACTGTCAGGTTTTTCCAAATGAATGAGAGTGCGTCCACTTTCTAAGCTTGATGGTGAAGTGTCCTTGTACAAAATTTTGTCAGCTGATAGTTTTGGGGGCAGGCAAACAGGTCTATGTCTGGAAGGCCCCATTTTTGAGTTATCATTGTAAATACTTGTGGATCCAGTTTCCACTCGTGGGGATCCATGATGTTTCTGCTGAGGTCGTCTGCCAATGTGTCCTTTTTTCCTGGCAGGAATTGAGCTTGTAACTGAACTTGGTAAGCCAGTGCTGTGTTCCACAAGGTCATTGCTTGCCTGCATAGAGGGTAGGAGTGTGTACCCCCTTGTTTGTTTATGTACCACATTATTGTGGTGTTGTCCGTCCTTATTGTTAGTTGTCCTGGATGTAATAGGTTCTTGAAGGCTGTCAGAGCATTCTGTACAGCTAGCATCTCTTTTTGATTGATGTGCAGATTCCTTTGATCTGCAGTCTGTATGCCTTGAACGCACTTGTCCTGCCATGTGTGCCCCCCAGGCATAGTCCGATGCATCTGTTGTCATAGTTTGCCTGGCTGGGGGCAAGGTGAAAGGCTGACCCTTGTTGAGGTGACATGCCTGTGACCACCATAGAAACTCCTGTTGTAGGCAGGGAATGAGAGATATCACTGTGTCCAAGCTGTGGCTGTGTTGAGACCATACGCTTTTTAGGTACCACTGTAGTTTCCTCATATGCAGCTTTGCAAATGGTATTAGTAGAATGCAAGATGCCATGAAACCCAAGGCCTGCAGAATTTTTCTTGCAGGGAGTTGGGTCTTTGTTGCCATTGTTTTGAAATATTGAGTCAGTTGTAGTTGTTTGTCTGGCGTCAGATAAGCCTTCTGGGCCGCTGTATTCAAGCTGGCACCCAGGAATGTCATATTTTGTGAGGGTACCAGTTTTGATTTATTTTCGTTTACTATGTACCCCAGGCAGCTTAGAAGATGTTTTACAAAAGCCAGATGTTGTAATAGGATTTCCTTGCTTTCTGCTTGGATGAGGCAGTCATCCAGGTATGGGTATATTTGAATTCCTCTTTGTCTGCAGTATGCAATTACTGGTGCCAGGCATTTTGTGAAGACCCTGGGCGCAGTGGATAAGCCAAAGGGCAGTGCAGAGAATTGGTAATGGGTTGAACCTGCAATGAAATGGAGGTATCTTCTGCAACTTTGTCTGATAGGGACATGCAGGTATGCCTCCTTGAGGTCCAACTTTACTAGCCATGCTTTCTTGCCCAACATGGGAAGAAGCTGCTGAAGTGTTAGCATCTTGAATTTGGGTACTTGTAAGAAGGTGTTTAGAATTGAAAGGTCCAGAATTGGTCTCCAGGCATTGTCCTTTCTGGGGACTAGAAAGAGTCTTGAGTAAAATCCTTGGCCTTGCTCCCGTGTAGGTACCAGTTGAATGGCTCTCATGTCCATGAGAGCTGTAATTTGCTTTTGTGCCTCTGCCCATTGATTTTGTGGCAGGTTTGGCATTCCTCTTTTCATTGGCAAGGTGTGAAAATGGAATCTGTATCCTCGTGAAATTATGTCTAGGACCCATTTGTCCTTTATGACAATGTGCCAGTTGTCTGAAAAAAGTGCGAGTTTTCCTCCCAAAGGAGCTGCCAAGAGAGTGTTGCTTGGCCAGATGAGATGTATGCCATTGAGTTTGCCTTCTAGCAGTTTGGGGCCTGTCTTCTCCTCCCTTCTGTGCTGCAGTGCCCCAATGTTGAGGTTTGTATTGGGCTTGTGGTTGTCATCTGCCTCTTGGACGTCTGTATTTACCCCTCTGTGGTCTATCAGTAGCTGGAAAGGACCAATTTTTTGTTGGCCAATTTCTGCTGAAGCGAGGGGGCTGTACCTGTAGAAAATCTTTGACTGTTTGCATAGATTTTGCCTTATCCTCCATTTTCTTTAAGACTTCTTCTGCTTTAACTCCAAATAGAACATCCTGCTGTAAGGGAGCATCTAGAAACTTTGCTTTAACATGATCAGGCAGAGTTTGTTCCTTTAACCAAGCATGCCTACGTATAACAGACCCAGTGACAGCTGCTCTGCAGGAAGCCTCTAAGGAATCAAACCCACATTGTAAAGTATGTTTGCCCACCTGCTCAGTTGCATGCAACAAATCTTAGAAATTGCTGATATTTTAGCATGTGAAATTGGCAATTCAGTGCTCTCATAGCTAGAGTGGCTGAGGTGTAAACCTTTTTCCCCCACCTGTCAAGTGCTCTGGAGTCCCTTTCAGAGGGTACTGGATTTTTTGCCATAGAAGCCCTAGCCCCTTTGGGACCCTGGAGATAGTCTCTGGATCAGCAACAGGGCTTTTATAAAGGAATTTGTGGTTGTCAGGCACTCTATAGTATCTGTCTGGTTTGGCTGGAGCAGGAGGCAGGGAATCTGGGTTCAAACTAGATTCTAAGTAAACATCATCCACAATGTCTAAAACTGGGGGGATGGCAAGTGGTCTGCGCTGGGGGAGTAAAAGAAACTCTCTGAGCCTTTTCTTTGAGTCAGAGTAGTCCTGGCCTTCCCAGTGAAAATGTTCCCTCATAGTGTGTAAAGTTTCCCCAAAGGAGTAATCTTCAGGAGGAGAAGCTGAGGAAATAGAATCCTCAGCATCAGAATCTTCATAAGGGGAAAAGGAGTAATCTTGGTCCTCAGAGGAGCCTGAGGAAATAGACACTTGTTCAGAGGAGGCATAATCTTCCTCTTGTCTAGGCCTTTTGCCGGGAGGGGGTTGGGAACCCCTGATTAAAGAGATCAAATCTTCAGCCATTTTAAGCATCTGTTTCTTAGGCATGGGGCCTTGGACTGGAGACTGGAGTGCAGTCTTTTTTGGTTTAATAGGAGTCTTAAGCTTAGGATGCGTTTTTATGGTGAGCGTCGTCGGTCTGAAGACGCCTTCAGAAACCGAAGGTGTTTCTGCAGCACTGACATCTCTTTCTGCAGAGTCATCGGTAGGGGCTAAACAAAATGGCTGCGTCGGCCTAGCACTCTCCGCCAAAGGCTCCGAAGCAGTCTCAGGTTCCAAATATGCAGTAGTCAGGGGCTGCGTCGGGGCCTCACTGAAGACCGGAGAACCGGAGACCTGTCCAGCCGAGGCCTTGGAATCTGGCTTGGGTCTAGGCTGCCTGTCCTTATCCTTGCGTTTTTTTGTGCACGCCGGTAGTCGGTTGCTCCGACGGCATCGTATAATTAAATTTTCTACCAAAGTAGTGTAGTGCGAAATCAAAGTGTCTTTTTATAGTACGCTTATTAAACCTAGCACAAAAACGACAACCAGTGATGTCATGGTCTGGGCCTAGGCAAGGTATGCAGTAAGAATGAAAATCTTTATGAGGTATTTGCTTCCCACAAGAAATGCAATTGTTAACTTTTTCTGACATCGGTCTGAGGCAAGAAAAGTTTCTCCAACGGGGTACTTAGGTTTATTGAAGACTTCGGATCTGAAATTCGACTTCGAAAATCTCAGGAGTCGGCCGACCGGCACTTGCGAACTGCTTCTGCTTCGGGCACCGCGCTGCAAGAAAGACTGAAGAAAATGGCGTTGGATGTATTATTTATACCCCTGGCACACTGACGTCAGGGAAGAAGCAACAGCAACTGACGCTGGACCAAGACTTTGGAATTTCGGTCGACTGCAGGACCGCCTGACGACAGGATAACCCAAGTGTGATGACTGCAGCAGGGTAACACGATGAACATCTGGGTTGGGTTGCGCAGCTAGGCTTATAAAGGCCATGGTGGTCGTGAGCCTAGTATATACCTATGAACCTATCAGAAGTTCTGAAAAATTTTGTTCTGTCAAGATAGCACCCAAGTTGTCTGTGGACTTCCATGGTATGAAGAATCCTTCATCCATTATTTTTAGGTTCTGGAAAGAAGACAGGAAGAAGGATAGCTTAGTTTAAGGTAAACTTGGATACCATTTTAGGCATAAATGAAGGATTAGTTCTTAAGCAAACCCTATCTTTGTGGAAAATGAAGTAAGGTTGACCCACCATGACAGCTTGCAGTTCAGATACGCTTCTTACAGAGGTTAGCACAATTTACTAAGACTGTTTTCCATGTCAAGGGCCTCAAGTCAGCCTGATAAACTGGTTCACATGTAGCAAGAGTTAGTTTTTCTAACAGAAAATTAAAATCCCGAGGAGGAACCACCTGTTTTCTAGGATGCTTCCTACATGTTACCCCTTTGAAAAACATTTTCACAGAAGTTGCACTGAAAGAGGGAGATCCATGGACAGATATGCTGAAATGGCCAGCAAATGAACCCTGACTGAGAAGTAAGACAGGCCACAGTTCAGTAACTCACTCAAATACTACATAAACTGAGAGATATAATTAACTGAATGGGTGGCTGGCTCCTTTCCTGATACTAACTAGAAAACCATATGCTAGTAATATGATTTTCTAGTAGCAGGCTTTCTTGCCTCCATCAATACCTGCTGCATGTCCTCAGGAAAAAGGTGCCTAAAAGTTATTAAAATATAGGCAGTCAGTTGTAGTTGTTTGGGGTCAGGATGTATCAAGCACTTTTGGTCTGGTGTGAGTCAAACCAGTTTAGGATGAAGCTTACAGTAACTGCCCTTCATTTCCAAAAAAGGGAGAACCACTGTTGCCGGAGCCAAATGGCAGTCATCACAATGATCTTTGAGGAGTCCTAATGAATCTCTTTTGAATGACCCTGGATATTAATGGAAAGAGTAGAAAAGCATAAAAGAACATTCCTGTCCAAGAAAAAGAAAATGCATCAGTCTTCTAGGCCTTCTTGAATGGAGTCTTGCAGCAAAGTTTGCCAATAGATTATTGTGAAAGAGGTAAGTAAATATTTTGAGGTGTTCCCTACAGTTGGATGAGTTATTTAAAGACCCCCTGATTCAGTTTCCATTCATGAGGGTCTGTCCTGGTTTTGCTCAACTTGTCTGTCACATAATTTTGCTCTAACAGTATTGCAAGATGCCTACAGCGTGAGTGTGCGCTGAAAAAAGTTACAACCCAGGCTACCATGGCTAGTCTGCACACAGGCTAAGAGCTGGTTCCCTCTTGCTTGTTTGTGTATAACATTACCGTGGTACAGTCTATAATCAATTGAAGAGGTCCTAGGGACCATTGATGGTTGACATAACTGACAGTAAATATAAGAACTAACACCTCCTTTATGGCTGTGCGTTCTGTGCTATCTTTTTTGTTCCAAAGACTCTGCACTTTTATTCCTATACACACTGCTCCTCAAGCAAGGACTGAGGTGTCTGCTGTGACTGACTGTAGTGGAGCCGGAAAGGAGAATGGGAGACCTGGATTCTGAGAAATTCAGGGTCTTAACCAGAACATTTCCCTTGGTACAAATCCCTTAACTGGAATCAGAAATGTCAGCGAATGTTGACACTGGGACCAATACCACTGAATTTTTCTGGGTCTATATTAATAAGCGAACTCTTAAAAAACCCAGCGCTTATTCATCTATCCTAGTTCAGTGAATGCTGAAAATGCCGAACACAAAAAAATAAAATAAAATAAAAACTTAAAACAGTATTTAATGTGGGGGGCTTCACCACCCACAACCCCCTACGTAAATATACCAACTCACAGATCGCACCACAGTGGAGGAAACGGCAAACTCCTGAAACTGGCACAGCAATTGTTTTCCCCGAGAAAAAAGTCGCTGTTCCGGGTGTTTGGGATTTTCAGCATTCGCTGAAATAGGGTCGATGAATCAGCGTTTGTTGATTCAATATAGACCCATTTTCTCATATAGAGTCTTTTAAGAGGTATCATGACTATAAGACATAGCATGAGATCCACAATCCTAAATTATTCCCTTGCTGAGGCTATCGTATGAAAAGAAAAACCCAGGAACAGATATAAATACAGATCTTTGTTTTTTTTTTCCCCTGTGGAAGAAAATATCTTTGAACTGAGGAATCCATTAGACATCCCAGGAAAAGAATCCTGTGAGAAGTCGTCAGGCAAGACTTCTGCAAGTTCTCTTGGAATCATAGCCTGTGTAGGAGATCCCTTAGTCAACTGAGAGATTCCTGGCACTTTGAAAAGGTAAGCAAGTGACCTAAATAAGGTAAAATGTGACTGCCTTATGGTCTGCAATAGTCTATTACAGGAGACGCACATTTTGTGAACACCCTTGAAGCAGTAAATGGACCAAAAGGCAATGCAGAGAACTGATAATGTGATCCAGACACAAAAAAACCTTAAAAAACATCTGAAATATGGACCTATAGGAATGTGGTGATCTGCATCTTTTAAATGTAAATGTAAGGTCACTAGAAATCTCAAAAGGGGAATAAGGGGTAACAAAGTTTTGAGGAGAGAGCATTTTGAACTTGGGTACTATCACAAACAGACACAGAAAGGAAAAATGCAGAACTGGTAACAGAGAATTTTCTTTTCTTGGCACCAACATCATCATGGAATAAATCACTTCCCCTAAGTGAGAAAGAGAGGCAGCTTCTATCACCTCCTGAACCAGTACGTGCTGGATGACAGGAAGGAAAAGAAGAGTCTGGTCTGGTGGGGGGATTACAACCCATCTGTCCTAAACTATCTGTTGCCAAAGATGGAAATGGAGGTTCAGATTTTCTGGAAGAGTTAACGGACTACAATGTTTGCAGGCGGGGTGAATATCCTTCATATAATCATTCAGACAACTTAGACTGCCCTTTATTCTTGGGGGTCCTGCTTTCTTTCTGGAATCTCCCTGCTATTGCTTTTAAAAAGTTTGCTTACCAGTAGCTTGCTAGGAATGTTTATTTTAATTTTTAAAGAAAGTTGTGGTGGGAGCAATGAATCCATTGGCAAAGCTGGAAAAGAAGGGATGAGAAATCCCTTGAATCAGCTTTTCTTTCTCATCACACTTTTTAATTACTTCTGCAGCAGAAAGTCCAGAACTTGTTCTCTATCCAAGGGAAGAGAATTCATATTTCATTTTTGACATTCTCTGGGAGGTTTTGAGAACACAGCCAGGCAAACCTCCTCATAGCAACTCCAGTGGCAGCAGCCCTGGAGGTGGCATCAGCAGAATCATACACACGTTTCAAACATTGGGTAGTCAATTGAGGCACAGAAGAAACCAAGTTACACAAAACAGATTTCTCCTCACAAGAGGAAACAGATATCAGAATATTCCACATAGTCTCATAAGAGGCAGGCATAAACTTCGACATATGCGCTTGACAGCTGAGAATTCTAAAAACAAGTGTTGCAGAAGAATATACTTTTTCCGCAAATCTATCAAAAGCAGTCCCATTCTTGTCAGAAAGCGGGGGATTAGTATTAATAAAATGATTAGCAGCAACTGTATTACTAATAAATAGCTGCTGGGTCTGATCCGGGATGAATGTGTAAAACCTTAAAAGATAATGACACTTTATATAGTCCATTTTGTTTTGGGGAGGGGGGGGGCAACAAGCTGGTTATCAGGAAAACTGAAAGATGTGACAAAAACATTTTTTAAAACAGACAGAAAAGGAAGAATAGGAGAAGGTTCTAGAAACTCTAACTATAACAAATGATACTACTTCCTGAGGGACTGAGAACCATCACGGTTTTCTCACCGAAACAAATGATTCAATCTGGAAATAGTTTCGGATAAAGAAAGTCATCCAAAAGTACTGGCCAAGGCCACACTCTCCTCAGAATCTAAATCAGAATTCTTTGGAGAAAATACAGTTGGTGACTGCACAATCATTTTGAGGTTCAAATTCTTGAATCTCTTCAAAAAATGAAGAATCCTTTTTTACTAGAAACAGCCATATCAGGAAGGGTCAACAGCCTGTACTAAACCACGAGCTAAGCTCAATAAATTACTGTTGGGCATGCTAACTGAGACGAGAAGAAATATGTTTAAGTTTTTGTTCTTTTTGACAGGTATTTCTGAAGAACCAGTTCAAGTTTTGCTTTGCCAGCAAAAGCATCGCTAGGGTAGGGATAGGCACAGCTTTCTGACTACAAAGAGTAGCATTCTCTGCCCCTTCTTCCATGGCTGACAGTTGTGGCTCTTTCGATCACCAAGGGCACTCCAACAGCTGCAGAGGATGTATAAAACTCATGGTCCATGGTGCATTTAGAGACAATACCAGCAGGACCAAGGAAGACTGCGGTGGTGGTGCTGCGGCAGCTTTGTCGCCTCATAGTAAGACGTTGCCTGTTCGATTCTCAGCTAGAGTGTCTTCTGTGTGGAGACATGTGTGAATGGGCATCCCTTCGTTGAAGGTTGTGCGTCAGGGCCAGCAACTCTGCATGTAAAACTCTACTGCCAATCATTAGCGGACCGGAGTTCTGTTGTGGCGACCCCTAACTGGGAAAAGCCGAAAGATACAACAACCACCACCACCAGCAGGACCAAGGAAAAAGATGAGTGCTTTGAGAAACCAGCTTTAGTAACAGCAGTCACCCACCTGCGGCTAAGGCACTGTAGCAGCCTGCTGTGGTGGCAAATGCTCTTTGACAATTTTCTTCTGTTTGTTGCAGAAAGAAGGAAGAACCATGGAACTGGTAGATTGTTCCATAGTTAAGCCAAAAAAGATGCCCGATTCTCAAGGAAGCCTGGCAGCATTAGTCAGTGAAATAAGCAAGTTGTGAAAACGTAAAGTTTTCCCCATTAAAACGCAGTAAAAAAATGTTAACACACTCACCCAAACCTCCAAAACTAGAACAACATAAATTATACCACAGAATAAATAGTTTGAAGTCTGTTTTGACACATTTTTACCACAAAGTAAAATAAAGTAACTCTTCTGTTTAAAATTGTTAAAAGTCATGTGACAGACATTAAAAACATTTTCTCCTAAGTTATTTTGTCATAAAAATTAAAAGCAGAAATTTTTTCCCCCCAAAGGGAACTGATCTGTCCAATGGAATAGTGTTAGCAGACTGTTGATCCTCGAAAGCCCACACAGGAGTCCTCTCTTCAGCAGCAGGAAAGCTCTGAAGGACTTGGCTATGAAACCTGACTTTTAATCAACTCAGCTTGAACTGTCTAACGGTTTGAGTGCATGGAAGGTTTCCTGAAGGCATTGTAAGTTGTCTGTTACATCTTTGCAGACTATAACCCATATATATTTGGCTACTGCAACAATGATCTTTATGACGATTTACATTTTCTGCCTGTAATCACAATGTTTGTATAGTCTAACAATATGTTTCTTGGTATGTTACTTTCTAAAGCAATGCTATTACTTGAATAATGTATATACAGTGGATATAAACATTGTGCACACCCCTGTTAATATGCCAGTTTTTGCGATATAAAAAAAAAAAATGAGACCACAATAAATTTCAAAACTTTTCCCACCTTTAATGTGACCTATAACCTGTAGAATTCAATTGAAAAACAAACAAATCTGTTAGGGGAAAAAAATAAAAATAAAAACGTACAATAAGCTGGTTGCATAAGTGTGCATACCCTTAAACTAATACTTTGTTGAAGCACCTTTTGATTTAATTACAGCATTCAGACTTCTTGGGTAGGAGTCTATCAGCATGGCATATCTTGACTTGGCAATATTTGCCCACTCTTCCTTGCAAAAGAACTCCAAATCTGTCAGATTGTAAGGGCATCTCTTGTGCACAGCCCTCTTCAAGTCACCCCACAGATTTTCTATTGGATTTAGGTCTGGGATCTGGCTGGGCCCTTCCAAAACTAAATTTTTTTTTCTGGTAAAGCCATTCTTTTGTTGATTTGGATGCATGCTTGGAGTCAGTGTTGTGTTGAAAGGTGAAATTCCTCTTCATCTTCAGCTTTATAGCAGATGTCTGAAGGTTTTGGGCCAAAAGTGACTGGTATTTGGAACTGTTCATAATTCCCTCCACCTTGACTAAATCCACAGTTCCAGCTGAAGAAAAACAACCCCAAAGCATAATACTGCCACCATCATGCTTCACCGTGGTGATGGTGTTCTTCTGGTGATGTCAAGTGTTGTTTTTTGCGCCAAACGTACCTTTTGAAACTGAGTCTAAAAAGTTCAACCTTGGTCAAATCATACCATAACACATTTTCCCACATGCTTTTGGGAGACGATGTACTGTTTTGCAAATTTTAGCTGGGCCTGGATGTTTTTCTGCGTAAGAAAAAGGCTTCAGTCTTGCAACCCTACCCCATAGTCCAGACAAATGGAGAATATGGGAGATTGTTGGCACATGTAGTACACAACCAGTACGTCCCAGAAATTCCTGCAGTTCCTTCAGTGTTGCTGTAGGTCTCTTGGCAGACTCCCTGACCAGTTTTTGTCTTGTCTTTTCATCAATTTTGGTGGGACGTCCAGTTCTTTGCAATGCCACTGTTGTCCCATATTTTCTCTACTTTTTGATGACTGTCTTCACTGTGTTCCATGGTATACTCAATGCGGTGGAAATTTTTTGTACCCTTCTCCTAAATGGTACCTTTCAACAACGAGATCACTTTGATGCTTTGTAACCTGTCTGGGAACCATGGCTTTTTCTGTAGTAGGCAACTGAGTAAATGTCAGGAAAATCCTACTAGGACAGCTGAACTTTATTTGGGGTTAATCAGAGTCTCTTTAATTGATGGCAGGTATGTACCCAAAAAGACTGAATGCTGTAATTAAATCAAAAGGTGTTTCAACAAAGTATTAGTTTAAGGGTGTGCACACACAACAAAGTATTAGTTTAAGGGTGTGCGCACTTATGCAACCAGCGCATTGTACGTTTTTTATTTTTTATATTTTTTCCCCTAACAGATTTGTTTTTCAATTGAACTGTACAGGTTATAGGTCACATTAAAGGTGGGAAAGGTTTTGAAATGATTTATTGTGGTCTCATTACTCTATAGCACAAAACCCTGGCATTTTAACAGGGGTGTGCACACTTCTTATATCCACTGTATATTTTTTTGGTGTATGGTTGAAAAGAGCCCTACAATCTACCCTGCTCAAAAAAACAGTCAATCCAGGCAATTTTAGGTTCATCAGTAGTTCATCGGCATGAAATCCAGGAAACAACTGTGAAGCCTAGCCCCAGTTTCCAATTGCTCCAGAGTACTGCCTTGTTAAGTATCTTTTTCAAGGTCAGACAGCAGAAAAATGGAGGCTGTGGGATCCAAACACTGGATTAGCAGTAAGCAGCTTCTTAACAAAGCACAACCTTAATTCTGTGCACCAACTGCCACTAATGGCTCCAATGGGGGCTGATCTCAGAAACTTTTCATATGATGTAGATGTGACACCACTATGTCACTATTTTGTCCTTGGTATGTTTCTTGTGGGAGGTTGGCATAATGGTTAAGGACCTTACCTTACAGTCACAAGACACAGGGTTTGATTCTCATATGAGGTAATTGGCTAGGCTTAAAATTACCCACAAGGGCAGTTAGCCTAGTAATAATCTATGAACCTATGAAACCCACAAGCCACTCTAATATTTCTTTTGAAAAGTGGATTAATGGATGAATAATTACCTCCACATTAGCCATATGCGTGGCACACAGGTCATAAAATGACAAAAAGCACAATTTATTGATCCCCTCAAAGCAAAATGACTTGAGTATTATGAATGGGTCACTGTAAAGGCAGATACTCTGTGGCCATCACCTGTTTTGGCCTTAAATGGCATCACATGGTACATTGCTGCACGGATGCAGTGGGACAAAGTTACGAAGTTGACTCTAAATTATCCAGTGTTAGGCTTCCACAGGATGTCAGTAGCAGCAACATGGTTCTCCTGTGGTCATGTATGCTGTAAAAAGAGGGGAAATGGCAGGGTACAGTTGGATGACACACATTCCGATTGCAGATAAGAACCAGATGACTTACATTGTTTGCCTATTTCTCAACTATCAGTTTAATAGAATGGATTAAAGGTTAAAGGTATGAGCTGCTATTAAGCTAATTTTTCCCAATGCCATGGGTTTAAGTCCCTTGATTTCACAAACTGTCAGTTAATCTGTATGTGCTCCTTTGTTACCTTGGCAATAATAACCTGTTCCAGGTTGGCTTACCTGAACAGCAAATGGCACCGCTTAATCAGATATTGATGTGTTTTCACATACCTCATAAGAACTTTCATATATCTTGGTCCATACAGCCCTGAATTTTGCCTTTTTTATTTTAATCCCTCTCTGTGAAGGACATTTCAAACATGAAGAGTCTGCATATGAGCATTGCTGTGCCAGTGCTGGGGGGGAGACAATGGAGAGGGAGACAGAAACTCTAGGATGACTTCGTCAGAGAGATGAAAGCTGGAGATTGATGCCAACAAGTACACGATTTTGCACCATACAAGGGATGCCAAGAAAGCATACTGGATCAGTGGGTAGTTAGCAACTCTCAACAGAAGAACATGGATAAGTTACTACTGAAGAATGAACCACCTGAAATAGCTTAGCACAGCTGTAGCAAATGTTTGTCAGACTCTAGTGTATGCACACAAGAATAGAGTCAAAAAGCAGCCTGATAACTCATCTGCTGAAACAGTTCTGAAGACCATTTGGGTGATCTGGGAATGCATAACATCCCTGAGCAACAGACTGAACTCTGTCCCACTTAAGTGCTGCCGTACAGGACTAATACAAAAAAGTAATAACAGTTTCAGACTTAATGAGATAAACATGTCGTGATTAGTTAGGTGCCCACTGGAGGGACTACTTGCTAAAAGAGTGCTACACGTAGACAAATAGGCCAGGTAATCATTGCATATTCTACGGACATTTTACGTGTTTAGATGTAAAGTGGGTACAGCAGAATAAATACACCTGTTGGGAAGTGGTAGTGAGAAATAAATTATCAGAATCTAAACAAAAATTTAACAATTTTAGTGACACTTAAATGTGAGGTCACGTTCAGATGGGGGAAATGCCAGTAAAATGTTTACTTTGTTAAGACAAGGAAAAAACAATCTATGCAAGTGAATTAAAGAGGGGAATATCCGTACGCATCTAATGCAATGTCTGTGCAGTATAGGTCTGGTAGTTTGGTGTCAAAAATCACACTCATTGTAAGCTATAGGTTTCTTCTCTCAGCCAAAGATGGAAATGAGTAAGTTCCTCGTTGACTCAGTACCAGAGCCCCTAAATGGGGTAGCATCAAGTGATTGACCGTCTGGTTTGCTGACGGCTCAATCACTGTTACACAAGAATTTATCATCGAATACAGTGGAGATTATGCAGTCAGTAGGGAGAATCTGCCTTGATTTTGGCATGAGTCTGAGTTATTTGATTACTTTGAATTTGTCACATTTGTTTCCTCATCTTCTAACATGTGACATGTCACCTGCAGATCGGACCCTTAACCAATAAGGTTAACTTCTCCCTGTCTTGATAAGCTGGACCCTCTAATTTACTGGATTTTCCTTTCTTCTTTGAGTACGATTCTTTTTTGACCACACTGAGTGAAGCCTTGGTGAACCCAATCTTAATGGAGCCTTCTCTTGATCCATACAACCTTGATAACTACGCACTGGATTTCTAACCTTCCATTTATTAATAAGGTTATTAAGAAGGTTAATTATTCACAGGGTGATTCAATCTGAAATGAGAATCAAAATTCATGATACATTCTAGTGTGGATTTCAGACTAGACATAGTAACAAAATGGTCCTTACTTGTGTTATGATTGATCTTCTAATGCCAAATCACCATCATTAGTCAGTCCTGATCATTCTTGATCATTTGTCTGTCTATGATTTGGTAATCATGGCATTCTTTTAGACCACTTGTGGACATATTGTAAGGCAGAAAACACAAGCCGGTGAAAAGACACATAACTGAAAACTGGTTGCAGGAAGTAAAGCACCAAATGCAGAGCGTAAAAACAAGCTGTTTAATCCAAAATATGAAACGCTTTTCGTCACAGTGAATACGACGAAAAGCATTTCATATCTTGGATTAAACAGCTTGTTTTTACACTCTGCATTTGGTACTTTCCTTCCTGCAACCAGATTTCAGTTTTGTGGCATATTGTAAGGCCTTTGGTACTGTCCCTGGAGAGGTTTGCCCCATACTTCTCTAGATATTCCCAATGGGTTGTGTCTCGACATTTCCAATGATTGGTGTCTGGCCTTAACACTTTGCCTGCTAACCTGTTACTTCCAGTTTCTTACAAGGCTTGACATGGGGCCCTATGCATGTATATATGTGTATATGTATTCATATGGTTGGGACCATATGACTGAGTTTCCGAAAACTCGAAGGTTTTGAATGGAAATTGCGGTTCAGTGCGGAACAGGAAATTTACTCTTTTCCTCACTGTAGTGCGATCTCAGAGTTGGTATATTTAATTTACAAGGGGTATTGAGGGGTGCACAGGGGATTGTCTCCCTGCAAAAATGTAAAAAAGTTTGATTTTTGTGGTTTTTTTGGATGTTCCTTTTAGGAAACTCAATCATATGGTCCCGACCACATACACACACACATATATATATATATATATATATATATATATATATATATATATATATACACACATACATATATATGTGTGAATGTCTGTGTGTACATATAGGCATATAGGTTCATAGGTGTACACTAGGGTAACTACCACTAGAACCATTAAAAACTTAGCCATGCAACACAAATGTGACCCACAAATTTGATTTACAGGGGGTGATTTACAGACTGCCTTTGTCCTTCAAATACATTGGAGCCAGACCAGGGGTAAATTTCTAATTACCCATCCAATGGTCCAAGTTGCACTTAAAAACAAGCAGAGAGGAACTCTGCTTCACATGGATGGGAAGGCTCTTCCAAAGAATGAGAATTCTCTGAGAAACATATCTGTTTCTCCAAATGTCCTATTTATGTTGCAAGCAAAATTTAGGTCTTTTAATCCAATAGTTCTAATGCATTTGTTTTGCAGATGTGCAAAAGATTCATCAGAACAAGGTCCTGGCATGCTTTCTATGCCAAGCAAAGATCACCTCTCGGAAGTCTGTATGATACTGAGTAAAGAGACAGGGCTTTGAGGTTCCCTGCATTCTTTTTGTAAGGAACCTTTGTGGACGTTCCAGTTGCTGCATGTGTCTGGTCAGGTACATACCTAGAGGGGCATTATACTCTATAACTGTGCTGATGAGGGTTGTGTACAGTGGAATTATGACCTCTCTGGACCTAGATGCCATGCTCTTGCTTACAAGTTGCTCAACAAAGAAGGATTTTATTAATAACTTGGACCCATGATGGTCAAAATCTAGGTTGCTATCTACGTGAGTTCTCAGATCCTAACTAGAGAATCAACTTTTAAGGCTGTTTTATTGATGGTGTAGCTATCCCGGGTGACAAACTGCCCAAAATGTATCATCATGCACTTCTTGATATTGAGTTTTAAGCCATGGCTTTGGTATCAAGCCTGATAGTACCTTTTGGGTAGTTTTGTCTCTCAGTCTGGCCTCTCCACTGGAGGTACTGGACATTGGCTAACTTAGTGGGGTGATGGACACCACTGCCTAGCACAGGCTGCAACCAGCTCCCCTTTATACCTAGATTGGATTTATCTGGTGAGTGGCCTAAGTGGGCTATTCAACTGGCCGCCTCCTGAGTGGCTATGTAAGCGCCAAATTTATGTAGCATTACTGTGTAGGATTTATGTTTGACCGCCAGTGCAGGCAACATAGATTCAGCCTTTTCAGTAACTATGACTTCAGCTTTGCACTGATGGTTTCAGTGTGGTTTCCATTGATGGTTTTGCCTTGTTGCCTTTTCTTGTGATTGTTCTTAATGATAATTCTAAAATAAGACTAGTCAGTCAAACAGGATAGCAGTCAACAGATCTCCAGTGATGCTGCCAGGTTGAGTTGAACTAGTATAGTCCAGGTAGGAGTTTTGCATAAGTCCCATCACATGTTGAGTTAAATAATTTAAGGAGTATAGTTTGATAGTCCTTTAGAAACTCTAGTGCTGAGGCGTCCTGGGATTTTTAGACTATTCAGGAGCATTTGTTCTTTTATATGGGCCCCTTGGCCCCTAGTGCTTCCCTTAGTTATTATGAGCCTGTTCTTGGCTTTAGCTAGGTTTATGGGTACATGTAGGTTGGCTATAGTGAGAGGTTTGAGGAACTTGGCCCCAGATTAATTTTGGAGGTGGTAAATGTACTTGGGTTAATGTAGGTGAGACCACCATTAAGCTGGAACTGAGGTTATCACACATACTTTCCTTTCTGTCACCATCATGCATCATGGTTTTCTTTTAACCACCGGTTCACTAATGTTTGTGGTTTTGTGATGGGAATGGTATAATTTCCCTCATTATGGTTGTAAAATTAAATTTGTTCAATTAGTACTGTTATACTCTTTGTTTACTTTATGATGATAATGCACTCTCACATGACTCCTAAGTTAATGGCTGAGTACTCTGCAAATTCTTGTGTATATGTATAGACTCTTGTCTCTTTTTATTATATTGTTGCTATACGACTCCTGCAATTCATACTATTCTTTGTACTACTACTAAGCTGCTCTAATTACCAAATCCTTTTATTTTATGAGTCTTTGTCTTGCTGCCTTCTGCCTGCAAATCCTGGTATTTTGTAGAGCCGACAATGCCAATACCTACACTTTATTTTATTTTCATGGACTACTGTTTCTCAATTGGACTAGATTTTATTTTGTTTCAATTCGTGAATTTAGTCCACTATCTTACTTAGTCCACTATCTTGGGCTTCAATTTTTGGCTTTATTCATCAATACTTTTAACCATTCTTCTTTTTATTCACAAATGCTTTGAGGTTTTCAACAGAGTTTTCATCACTTGGTTTCATATTTAGTTTTTTTCCATATTCTTTGCCATTTATTTCTATATTTCCTCTTCCTCCTTCTCTTTCTTTTCTTTCTTTTGTTTTTGATTCTTACCTGTTTTTTTTCTATTTCAGTTTGCTTTGTTTTTATTCTTCTCTTTTTTGACTTCTATCTCTGCTTCTGCCTCTAAAACTCTAGCTTTTGAAAAATCTCATGTCTCAAATTCTTTTATTCAATACATTTCCGGAATGTTTTTTTGTGGCGAACATGTACACATCCCAAGACTGCATATCTACACATATACATATTTTGGCATAAGCACACCCCCTCATTAACATAGGAGAATATATAGCAGTATAGTATTTTGATTTTAGTATTGATTTTTTGAACATTTTGAATAAACCTGAGCATTCCTGTACAACCTATCCAAAACCCTTTCAACACCTTCTCCATCCAAAACTGTTAGGCAGGAGGAACAGCCCAATTGGTTATTAGGAGCTTTTTTTATTGACTTTATGTTGTTGTTTTCAGTATTAATTTAAGTCTTCACAAATTTAATTCTACTAAGTTTTTTTTTTTTAATTAAGTCAATTGTTCCCAATCCCAAATATTTGTACCTTCCTCTCCCTTCTTTACATCAGTTTTTTTACATAAACTGATGTTTTCTGTTTTCTTTTGTTTTCTGCAGCTTCAACTTTAGGTTGTTTTTGTTTTGTAAGACCAAATGACATACTTATATCATCTGAAAGGTTTGACCACACACAGCATGGTTTTTTTCAGTTCCTCTCCTCATAAACTATACAGTTTTTTAATCTACAAAAAGAAGATGAGAAGTCTTTACACTTTGTTGTTTTCTGGGAGCTAAACTGTAGCCATGACCTAATCTGTTAAGTAGACAGCTTAATGGGTTAAGGACATGACAAAAGAGCAGCGGTGATACAGAGTCACCCTGAAATATCCCCCTTTGAATTTTTATCTCTGCAATAATAATTTGTCCTTTATTGTGGCTTAATTGCAAAGTGGTTTGCCACTGTTTTATGATTGCTGTAATGTAATCGATCAGTGTAGAGTGTATCTTATAAATTTTTAATCACTCTTTTATCCATGAATGTGAGATACTGCCAAATACTTTTTTGTAGTCTATCCATGCCACACATAGATTCTTCCCCTTTTTACTGTTCTCTATTATGACTTTAACATCAAATGATCCTTTGTTCCATATGACTTTCTTTTATTACCCTTCTGTTCTATTGCTTTGATTGAAATTTTTTCTAAATGACTATAACCTCTGTCGGCATCAATTCCAGTGTACAGTTTATAAGTCGTCGGAAGACAAGTTATTGATCTACAGTTTTTAGGACAGCTTGCAGGTTTGCTCTTAAGTAGGAGTATTGTTTTTCCTGTTGTTAACCAGGCTTGTGTCTGTGTGGGGTGTGCATATAAATAGTTCTTATTCATGGCTAAATCTTCAAGTAAAGATGTTAATACTTTTAACCAAAAGTTAGGTACTACATCTGGGCCTGGGGTTTTCCAATTAGAGGCTTTTCTTAACTTTGTTTCAGTCTCTCTGGCCATTACTTCATCCCATTGCATATCCTGTACATTTGAACTTCTTATTCTTTCTTTGACGACTTCTATCCATTTAGCATCTTTGTTATATTCTACAGGATCTTCATAGATATTTCTCCAAAATGTATCTATTTCTTCTTTTTTTGCTGGCATTTAAATTCCTTTTGCCTTGTTTCCCAATTCTCTATAAAAATTTTTTTGGGTCATCAATAAATTGCTTATTTTGTACTTTTCTTTTATATTTATCTGTGTATCTTCTAAGTTTTTCTGCCAGTGCTGATATTTTTAGTTTATTATTTGTGACAGTGCATTATAGATCCTGATCTCTTCTGATACAGCGCATTGCTTTTATCACGTCTATCTTTCTGAGTATTTTTGTTGATCTCTTCCTTCTTCTATACTCAACAGTGACACTTCTTGTCTTAACTTCTTTATAGTTTTCTCTATTCAATACTTCAGTGACGGCATTCAATTTCTCCCCTTCCTTTCCCTTACTACCCTGTGTTTTTGTGGTAAGACTTTTTCTTCTTTCGGCTGTTCCCATTGCCACAGCAGATCATCTGTTTCCATTTCTTCCTGTCCTCTGCATCTTGCTCTTTCACATCAACTACCTGCATGTCCTCTTTCACCACATCCATAAACCTTATCTTAGGCCTTCCTCTTTTCCTTTTACCTGGCAGCTCCATCCTTAGCATCCTTTTCCCAATATATCCAGCACCCCTCCTGAGCACATATCCAAACCAACACAATCTTCCTTCTCTGGCTTTGTCTCCAAACCGTCCAACCTGAGCTGACCTTCTAATATACTGATTCCTAATCCTGTCCATCCTCGTCACACCCAATGCAAATCGTAACATCTTTAACTCTGCTAACTCCAGCTCTGACTCATGCCTTTTTGTCAATGGCACTGTCTCACTACCTTCTTGTAGGCCTTACCTTTCACTCCTACTGGTACCTGTCAAAATCACTCCTGACACTCTTCTCCACCCACTCCACCCTGCCTGTACTCTCTTTTTCACCTCCCTTCTACACTCACCATTACATTGAACTGTTGATCCCAAGTATTTAAACTCATCCACCTTCACTAACTCTACTCCCTGTATCCTCACCATTCCTCTATCCTCCCTGTCATTCACACACATATATTCTGTCTTAGTCCTGCCGACCTTCATTCCTCTTCTCTCTAGAGCATATCTCCACCTCTCCAGGGTTTCCTCAACCTGCTCCCTACTCTCACTAAAGATCACAAAGTCATCTGCACACGTCATAGTCCATGGGGACTCCTGTCTGATCTTATCTGTCAATCTGTCCATCACCATTGCAAATAAGAAAGAGCTCAGAGCTGATCCTTGATGTAATTCCACCTCCACCTTAAATGCATCTGTCACTCCTACTGCAGACCTCACCACTGTCACACTACCCTCATACATAGCCTGTACCACTCTTACATACTTCTTTGCCGCTCTTGACTTCCTCATACGATATAACTCCTCTCTAGGCACCCTGTCACATGCTTTCTCTAAATCCACAAAGACACAATGCAACGCCTTCTGACATTCTCTATATTTCTCCATCAACACCCTCAGAGAAAACATTGCATCTGTAGTGCTCTTTCCTGGCATGAAACCATACTGCTGCTCACCAATCATCACCTCCCTTCTTAACCTAGCTTTCACTACTCTTTCCCATAACTTCATGCTGTGACTGATCAATTTTATCCCTCTGTAGTTACTACAACTCTGCACATCACCCTTATTCTTAAAAATTGGTACCAGAATACTTCTTCTCCACTCCTTAGGCATCCTCTCACTTTTCAAGATTTTGTTAAACAATCTGGTTAAAAACTCCACAGCCATCTCTCCTAAATACCTCCATGCTTCCACAGGTATGTCATCCGGACCAACAGTCTTTTTGTGATAAGACTATCTGTTATTAATTTACAGTGGATATAAAACGTTTACACACCCCTGTCAAAATGCCAGTTTTTTAAATATAAAAAAAATGAGACCACAATAAATCATTTCAAAACTTTTCCCATCTTTAATGTGACTTATGTGAACTGAAAAACAAACAAATCATTTAGGGGAAAAAATACAAAAAAAGTAAACAAAGTACAATAAGCTGGTTGCACAAGTGTCCACACCCTTAAACTAATACTTTGTTGAAGCACATTTTGATTTAATTACAGAATTCAGTCTTCTTGGGTAGGAGACTATCAGCATGGCACTTGGCAATATTTGCCACTCTTCCTTGCAAAAGCGCTCCAAATCTGTCAGATTTCAAGGCCATCTCTTGTGCATAGCCCTCTTCAGGTCACCCCACAGATTTTCTATTGAATTTAGGTCTGAGCTCTGGCTGGGCCATTCCAAAACTTTAATTTTCTTTTGTTGAAGCCATTCTTTTGTTGATTTGGATGTATGCTTGGGGTCATTGTCGTGTTGAAAGGTGAAATTCCTCTTTATCTTCAGCTTTATAGCAGAAGCCTGAAGGTTTTGGGCCAAAAGTGACTGGTATTTGGAACTGTTCATAATTCCCTCCACCTTGACTAAAGCCCCAGTTTCAGCTGATGAAAAGCAACCCCAAAGCATGATATGGGAACTCACTGGCATATCACCCCACAACAGTGGCCGCATCAGACTTGCCTCAGTTTCCTTTTACTCCCCTTGCTGTGCACCTCCAACTGAACATTTGTACTGGTTTCCTATGAAAGGCTCCAAAGAATTTTCATCTGGCAACTGATCAAATGTTTCCCACTTCAGTGGTTTCACCTTAATTTTGGGATCCATAGATCTATCCTGCTGTGATATTTTCTGAGTTAGATTTTCTACCCTAAATCTTTCACTTTGCAGGTGCTCCATAACCTCAGTTTCTATTTCTTTAACTTCTCCATTACTAATCCTCTTTTCTATTTTTCCTCTGTTTCCTTATTTTTTGTATTGTAAAATTGTCCATGTCCAGATGCCTTTGCCTATATTTCTCTTCAAATATCTTTGGTGCTGCTGTTTTTGTACTGATTAGTTTTGTTTTTTCCTTTACATAAACATTACATCAAATTAAATCTCTTTTTCTTTCCCATGTTCATATTTCTTCTTCAGATGTCTCCTGATCTTCCTGTTTCTCCTTACTTTGGTGACTCATTGTGCCATCATGCTGTGATATAAACTGTGTAAGACTTTCTACGCTAAATCCTTCACTTTGCAAGTATTCCAAAACTTCAACTTCTATTTTTTTAACTTCGACTTTACTAATCTTCAGTTCTGTGTTCCCCTTTTGTGATATTATTTTTTTGTGAAATTTTCTGCATCTGGATGCTTTTCCCTGTACTTGTCTTTGAATATCTTTGGGGGCTGCCTTTTTTTCTGCTGATTAATTTGGCTTACACCTTTGCATATATATTGTACCATATCAGATCTCTCTTTCCTGTGTCCATATTTCTTTTTATACCTTTCAAAAGTCTCTAGATTTTCTTCTTTATATTTTAGCGCTTTCTCAGTTGCTTCTTTTTCCAAAAAGACCAAGGTTTCTTGGTCTATATTTTTCATAAATCTGTTGTATTAATGAATACAAATTTTTATTTGAAGCTTCTGACAGGTTTTACTTATGGAAGTATTTTTCTTTTCTCTAATTTCTCTCAATCTTTTTGTATATCTTCTGTCTGGAAATTCTGGGCTTCTAGCAAAATAGTAACAATAAATAACTTTTTCTTATCATCAATAGTCCACTCTACAATCTTTATGTCTCTTTTTTGGCCCATCAGTTTTTGTGATTATTGTGGACTGCTTTCTTCTACAACAGGAGGGCCATCCTCCCCCTGGGCCCAGCTTAGCTCCATTGCAGGAATGTTTCTGTGCCTTGAGGATTCTACACTGTCATTTTTTCCAGTCCTGGCAGCAGTGGGCCTACAAGGATTGGGCACTTTTTTAATCCTGGGTCTTGTGCACCCAGCTATCTTTTTTATTTTTTAACATACCTCTGTCCATGATATATGCTATATAAAATACAGTCTACATATCAGTGTTATCTTGGTGAAATTTTGTGAAAAAGAGGGTCCACCTAAAGGTACTCACCATGACTTCAGCCTGGGAGGATATCTTAACTTTAGAGTTGGTTTTGATTGACCTAATTAGCCCTCTTAGTTGTCGTTTTACTTTGATAAGAGAGTTTTTAAATTTATGGGAATGACCCTTCCTGATTTTTGTCATATTTTTTTCCTTTTAATGTATATCCTGGTTCATTTGGGATACCCCCAGCACAGTTTGTTTTTGGGGCTAGTTCTGGACTTCTGGTAGGTACAGCATCCTCTATACAGCCATTGAAATGTGTATACAGAGTTTCTGAGTGCAAAT
Source organism: Protopterus annectens (assembly GCF_019279795.1). Taxonomy (NCBI): domain Eukaryota; kingdom Metazoa; phylum Chordata; order Ceratodontiformes; family Protopteridae; genus Protopterus; species Protopterus annectens. The sequence continues at coordinate 1,515,879,907 of NC_056732.1, read as the reverse complement.
CAGGATATGCTGGTGTATTCTCTGCGTTTGGAGGAGCACTGAATTTTGACAGACCATCACCTAATAGCAGGTAATTTGCCTTGGAATAATTCCTGTCACTGGTTTAATGGGATTACAGAGTTGATTTTGATTAAGACAGCTTTTTGGTCAGACCTTACCAGGAAGGACGAGACATGGAGGGGGGAGGCATCATTCTCCCATATTTGTGAGCATGATGTCCAATATGTTAGAGCCTCTATTGACAATATTCACTACTTGGTCAAGTGTGTTATTTACGAAGTCCAGGAATCTCTGTGCCTGTACATTTGAGACCTTGTAGGATTCCCAATCTACAGAGGGATAATTAAAGTCTCCCATGAATAGGGTGTTAAGTTGGATGGTAAGTATCTCCAGTAGGTGCAAGTATGCAATGTGAGCTTTTTGGGACACGGAGGGTGACCTATAGCTGGCTAAGATTTGGTATGGGATTTTGTCTGTGGTGATCTGCATGTGAAGGAACTCCAGCATGTCATCCTGTTTGACCACCTAAGAGGTTTGCTTGTTATTTATGTATATTGATACACCTCCACCTTTAGCCTTTGTCTTTGCAGCTACTGATCTAAAAGTGTGGAAGGCACTGAAACCTTGCACTGCAGGTATACTCTCTGCTGCTTTAAATCTTGGTAACTGCACAGATGCCTATATTCTCCAGAGTGGGGAGAGCTTGGAGGGAGTGTAGTTTTTTTTATTTGTTTAGGTTCCTGGCATTCAGCAGTAACAGCTTGATGTTCTGTTATGTTGATTTTGGTGTGTTGGTACGTTTGTCAATTTGGCACTGCCTAAAAAAGGCAATATATGGGCAGGCAAAGTCTTCACCATTATTCAAAAACTTAAAGGTGAAATGTGCAAACCATCCATCAGCTTCTCAAGCTGACAAATACTGTAACCCCTTAGAATGACATCAGAAAGACAGCCAGTTGCTGAAAGCAGTCATTTTTTGCGCATACTGTGGCATCATCTTCGGTAATGGTGATATGCTGCTCAGGGCCACGCTCATACCAGCCTGAGATACATAGTCTGAAAGGTGCATAAAGTCTCTGTTCATATACTCCAGGAAGGTACATCTCAGGTCATTTGCACCTACATGGACTATGATGAAATCATACTGGTACCTGCAGCGTATTGGCTTGAGTGCATGTGTGATTTGGTGGATCCTGACTTCAGATATGCCACTAACAGCTGTTTTCTCCCTGTTCAGCCTGGTTAGAGGGATATCAGCATGTCTTACAATAGAGTCCTCTATGTTGAGAGTCTTGGGAAGTGCGTTTGGCTGCCCTAGGGCTTAGTGTTTGGAACTCCACAGACAGCGACAGTATGTGTGATGTTAGGTGGTGTCTTTTTCTGAGTGCCTTTGGGCTTGCTGAGGCATAGTTTTGACAGCGGATGGTCTAGGTGATCTGTGTTGTTTAAGGAGATTGTTTTTAAGTTCCTCAGCATACATTAGTCTACGAATGAGCTGTGTGCGTAATTCTAACAACCTGATATGGACTTGTATGTGACAGTCTAGCCTCCAGTGTCATTGTGTAAGTACACCTCACTTATTGTGTCTGATTCTTTAAGGATTAAGTGGTTGTCAGTAAACATGAGACAACTGCTACATTGTCTCAAAGCTTGCACAAAACTCTGCAACCCAATTACTTGCAATAATTTCTTGTTGCTTTCACATTACTCCAGTCCTTTAGCGTCGCACTTGATACCCATTCAGTTGTGACTCACCATTAATGCTTTAATGTTAGTGTTTCTGACCTAGCATATTTTGGATCTCTACTATCTGAAAGGGGCTCATGGCTCTATACATCCCTGCTAAGTCCTTGCATTTTTCATCCAAGGTTATACAATCAGTTCCTAGACTACATTTGGATTAAGTTGGTAGTCACTCCTTTTTTTGTTTAGCACCCCACTGCTGGAACCTTTTTCCAAAAATAGTGAGACAGTACCCCATGCTGGACAGATTTAGATGATTCATGAAGGTCCATCTTTTTTATACTAGCTTGTGATTTTTTATGATGAATTTTAAAGGGCATGTTATTTGCTGGCACAGTGTTCAGTGAAAACATTTAACATCTGGGCATGTTTAATCGTATTTGTATTGTACTGTATGCGGAGCTTTTCTTCCCGGGCCTCTGATGAAAACGGGTTTTGTAGACCCAGTCAGACCACCCCAGTTAACAAATGTCAAATAAATAAATAATTGTAATGGTGCTTGGATCCAAGTGCCTTAACAAACTTGAACTTTCAGAGTGTTGGACTGTGAGCCCAAGACTTGCCAGCAGGATGGCTTTTTTCAGCTCTTTTGAGGGGAGCAGATTGCTCACATTTGCAAACCTAAGACTGCTTCTTTTAAGTCAAAAACACACTTTGTACTTCACATGCAGGGATGCTGCACTGCTCTCAAACTCAGATTGTTTTAGCTAGTTTTGGTGTGCGTTACAAGTGCTTAATTATGCAGAGGTCATGCCATTGATTACAAAAAATCATGCAGTCTGGACTTTTATCTTTTAATGTGAGTTTGCAACTCATCTAGATATCTTGAGCTCAGTTATCTTTTGGAATATTAGGGCTTCTCTGAGGTCTGGGATTTGTGATTAAGCAGGCTTTGGTGATTCTGGTCCTCAAAAATACATCTTTAGCTCCCACTACCCTTAATAATTACTGGACTGTCCAAAAACACCATTCATTAGGCTTTCAAGAAAGTAGACTATGTGCAGCCGTAAGTTCATGACCTCCTTGGACCTTTTCAGTCTGTATTTCACACACATATGACAGACAGCAACAACTAGACTAGCGCATAATCTCCTTATATTCAGAGATCAGTGTTGTTAGACTGTTTTGTTGTTCCTTGCCCTATCTGTACCATTCGACATGGGTGATCACGGTATTGTCATGGAACATTTCAACCTTACTGGTTAAAGTCATTGACTGGTTTACATCCTACCTTTGGTAAGCCACTAAAGGCAGTATTTGGCATTAATTCATTATTCCCCATCTTCTAATCCCAGGGTGTCAGCCTGGTTCTGTTGTCAATGACTGCACACATGTTGCCTTTATTAATATTCATTAGAAGAGATGATCTGCATTATGAACAAGTACTACCGCTCCTTATCTTAAGACAAAATGATGGTAATCAAAACCTTTTTGGATGATATGTACTATATCCGTTGCTGGGTGAAACTGTAATCCGTTTAAAGTCAACATATCGAACACTGAAACCTCAGCAGTCTAACTTAAGAGATTCTATAGCACCTCTTTTAACCCCTTGGCTTTGTGTTATTCTAACCATAGCCGGCCTTAGGCATAGGCCAACTAGGCAGCCGCCTATGGCGCCGCTGTAGCAGGGGCGCTTTTCCAGTATTTATTTGGTGTAGGTAGACTAGGATGGGGGCACCTGGATGGTGTGGGGGGGCGCCATGGAGCCCTTTTGCCTAGAGCACCAGCTGACCTAAGGCCGCTGCTGATTCTAACAGGTATTAACAGGCTGTAATTTGTAATTTCAAGGTTATCTTTGATGACATGCTGACATTTCAAGAACAGATGTCAAAAGTTGCTAAGAGCACTTTTTACACTTTTTCATCATTTCTGCAGCATACTCAGTTCTGTTGCAAATCATAATCTTGAAAATATCATTGAGAAGGTCATGGCTGTGAAACATCTTGGAATCACTCCCATCTTCAAACTAACCTCCTCAAGTGCTGGGATAGTTGTTTAATCCATGTAATGGATGTTGGATTCTAAGCCCCTAGTGCATGACTTTCTTAACACAGACTCTTACAAGAAAGCTGCCAAAGTCCTGCTTGTCATATCACCATGTTGCTTCTCGTTAACATTGTGTGACATTACTGTTCACCTCCTTAGTACCTTCCCACTGTAAAGTGATTACCAAGCTGGTATTACTACAGTAAAGCCCACACCTACACTGCAAACTGCTTACCAAGCTGGTATTACTACAGTGAAACCTACACCTACACCGCAAAATGCTTACTTGGGTCTATATTACAACGTCAAAATATTGTAATATCGAACACCAAATGAGCGACAGGTATTCATCGAAACACACTTAAGCAATGCGATGAATACTTTACAGGGCAAAGATGTAAAGTGTTGCCCTTTTCTCCACTGTAGTGCGATCTCGGAGTTGGTATATTTAGTTAGGGGGCTATAAGGGGCAGAGCCCCCCACACAGTTATGTTTGTAAGTGTGTGTGTGTTTGTGCAAATGGAAAGAATTCCCTGTTTTGACCAGTCGCGCTTTACTGTGTTCAGTCTTTACATGTCGACGAAGAGGCATTTGCTTAAACGCCTCTTCGGTGTTCTAATACAGACCCGCTTACCAAGCTGGCATTACTACAGTGAGACCTACACCTACACTGCAAAGTGCTTACCAAGCTGGTATTACTACAGTGAGACATACACATATACTGCAACCTGCTTACCAAGCTGGTATTACCACAAAGAAACCTACACCTGCACTGCAAACTGCTTACCAAGCTGATATTACTACAGTGAGACCTACACCCACACTGCAAACTGCTTACTAAGTTGGTATTACTACAGTGAGACCTTCACCCACACTGCAAACTGCTTACCAAGCTGGTATTACTACAGTGAGACCTAAGCCCACACTGCAAAATGTTTACCAAGCTGGTACTACTACAGTGAGACCTACACTGCAAAGTGCTTACCAAGCTGGTATTACTACAGTGAGACCTACACCTACACTGCAAAGTGCTTACCAAGCTGGTATTACTGCAGTGAAACCTACACTGCAATCTGCTTACCAAGCTGGTATTACTACAGTGAGACCTACACCTACACTGCAAAGTGGTTACCAAGCTGGTAGTACCACAGTGAGACCTACACCTACACTGCAATCTGCTTACCAAGCTGGTATCACTACAGTGAGACCTACACTGCAAAGTGGTTACCAAGCTGGTAGCACCATAGTGAGACCTACACTGCAATCTACTTACCAAGCTGGTATTACTACAGTGAGACCTACATCTACACTGCAAAGTGGTTACCAAGCTGGTATTACCACAGTGAGACCTAAGCCTTAACTGCAAACTGTTTATCATGTTGGTATCACTACAGTGGGACCTATATCTACACTGCAAAGTGCTTACCAAGCTGGTATTACTACAGTGAGACAGAATAGTTGTGTAAAATTTTACCATAACCATATATGTCCTTCTCTTCCATGTTGCAGTACTCAGTGTGGGATTCCCACCTCAGGTGACCCGAACGTTGGTTCCTATACAAAAGCTTAAGCCTGGCTACTGTAGGTGCATTGGATGTCACACGTAGGGCCATAAACCAGGGAGCTTAAATGTGACGTCTGCACACACAGACCTCAGAACTTAAATGCCCAGTTGGACAGTCCAGTAGAGATAGCCAAATGATGTCAACAAGAGGTACAAAGTGCCATTTGCTGGCTAGTCTGACCGTAGTCTAGGGGTGGCCCAGGGTGCCACTTAGACAGGTCAATAGTAGAAAGGGGGATAGGTAAAGGGGAGGGAATACTGCAACATGGAAGAGAAGGACATCTATGGTTATGGTAAAATTTTACACCAAGACTAATGAAAACAGAAATCACAAACTAGGAAAGAATACCACCAGGATAAAAGGAGGCAGCTAACCACTTTGCAGAAAATCTGTTTACTTAGTGCTTTCGTCCTTAGTAAAAGAACTGCATCAGAATACTGAAAACACACACAGCTCCATCTTTTATAACCAGCATGCTGCTATTAATTAAACAATAAAAAAAAAACATCTTAAAGGGATATGTCCCAAACCTTCCACATATATACACAAACATTCGTTTCACCAAGCCAAATTGTTAAACACATGATTTTCTTATAAAACTAAGGCTGCTTTTAGTCTTAAGACAGGACTGATTGATATATTCTCATTTAAACCAAAATTTTGAACAAAAACCTACCCTGGTTTAAATGAAAATATATCAATCAGTCCGGTCTTAAGACTAAAACCAGCCTTAGTTTTATAAGTACTTCATGTTTTTAACAATTTGGCTTGGTGAAATGAATTTTTGTGTGTATATATGTGGAAGGTTTGGGACATAGCCCTTTAAGATGTTAATTTTTTTACTGTTTAAATAACATCAACAGCATGCTGGGTATAAAATATGGAGCTATGTGTGTTTTCAGTATTCTGATGAAGTTCTTTTACTAAGGACAAAAGCACTAATTAAACGGATTTTCTACAAAGTGGTCAGCTGCCTCTTTTATCCTGGTGGTAAGATTTTACACAAGTATTCTATGTCTTATTCTTATGTTGCAGTATTCTTAGTCAGCTACCTCTACCTCCAGAAAGCCCTGCAGGACTGCCCTAGCAAACCCTGCCCTGGCTCTGGAGACATGGTCCAATTTGTAGTGTCTGGTGAAAGTGTGTATGGTGGACCAGGTGACTGCTTCCAGAATGGAAGCTGTGTCCAGGCCTTTGAGGAAGGCTTTGGAGGATGCCACGACCTTGGTAGAATGAGCTCTTAACTCCCTGGAGTAGGTCCTTGCCATGGTGGGAGTTGCAGAAACAGTTTTCCTGATCCAGCAGAAAATGGTTTGTTTGGAGATGCCTTGTCCAGAGCTCTGGGGTGGAAGGATACAAAGAGTTGGTTGGATTTTCGGATGGACTTAGTTTTGTCTAAATAAAACCTTAGTTGTCTGTGCACATCCAGGGAATGGAGTATCCTCTCACTGTTATTGGTGGGCGAGAGGAAGAAGGTGGGTTGGTGAATGGATCGGTTTAAGGACAGCCCATTCACCACATTTGGCATATAGTAAGAGTTAGTGCGTAGAGTCACCCTATCCTTGTGGAAGGTGGTGTAGGGTGAGTAGGCCATGAGAGCTTGTAACTCTGACACCCTTCTAGCAGAGGTTAGGGCCACCAGCACTACAGTCTCTTCCATGTGCATATCTGGAGCATTGCAGCACTGGTTGGTTCAGTTCGAATGGAAGCAGAGTGTGTTTTTCCAGGATGAAGTTTAGGTCCCAAGGAGGTGGGATGGGTTTTCGTGGTGGTCTGATGTGCAAGACTCCTTTCAGGAATAATTTAACATTTAGACTGCTAGTAGAGGGGGTTCTAGTGGTAAGTAGGCAGAGACTGCAGATAGGTGGACTTTCACCGAGGAGTATGAAAGGCCAACCTTGATAAGTTTACACACATAAGTAAGGACTAGAGGGGTATCTGCTTGAAAGGGATCCCTGTGCCTATGGAGACACCACTTGGAGAATCTTTCTCATTTTGACATGTAGGATCTCCTTGTAGTAGGTTTCCTGGCCTCCCTCACCCTCAGGACTAAAAGCATGTCCTCAGAGTAGTGGTGTCTGAAAGGAATTAAAAGTTTATCACCGAGAGTGTTAGACCTAACATCTGCAGATGAGGATGAATGAGAGTTCCCTTCTGCTGTGCAAGTATGTCTATCTTGTGGGGTAACTTGTGGTGATTGCCCTTGACTAGTGAGAGTAGTGGGGGGAACCAGTGCTGCCTTGGCCAACAGGGAGTCACCAGTAATACTTTTGGTTTGTCCTTCAAGATCTTCAGAAGGACTTTTTGGATGAGAGGGAAGGGAGGAAATGCTTATAGAAACAGTTCCTTCCATGAAATGATGAAGGCATCTACCCTCCAGGCCAGTGGAAAGTGATCCTTGGTGCAGAATTTCTTCAACTGTCTGTTCTGGGGGGGTAGGCAAACAAGTCTACCTGAGGTGTGCCCCACCCGTGGACAATGACTAGAAAAATGCCCCTGTTCAGCATCCACTCGTGCTGTAGAGAGGATATTCTGCTGAGAACATCTGCTTGCTGGTTGTCCTGGGAAGGAATGCATGTTGCCTGCAGGGATAAGTGGTTTTTGAAGGCAAGGTCCCAAATTTGGATTGTGATCTGGCAAAGGAGGTAGGACTTGGTCCCTACTTGTTTGTTGAGGTACCACATGACTGTGGTATTGTCTGTGAAGATTTGAAGGGGGGCCTGGTTGCAGGATTGGGAGAAAGGCTTTCAGGGCAAGAAAGACTGCTGTCATTTCCCTCACACTGATAAGTTTCTTTTGTAGATAGGATGCCAGGTCTCCTGTACCATGAAGCCCTTCATGGTAGCCCCCCACCCTAGGTCTGATGCATCTGTATACATGTGCTGGACTGGGGTGGGGGGTTGAAGTGGAAGGCCTAGGTTGATTAGTATTTGTTGAATCCACCACCTTAGTTCTGCTTTGAGGCAGGGCAGGACTGTAATCTGAAACGCTAGAGGGTGATCGTGTTGGGACCACACATTCAAGTACCACTGCAATTTTCGCATATGCATTCTGGCCATAGGCAGCATAGGGATGATGGCTGCCATTAGCCCCAGGACCCATAAGAATAGTCTTGTAGATATCTGTTGAATCTGCATTAGGTTTTGGAAGTGGGTAGGGAGGGAGAGAACTTTGTCCTGTTCTGATCCTGCAACCCATAAAGATTTTGTCCTGCTGAGGGGTTAGAGATGAATTTTGGAAGTTAAGGGTGAATCACAGGCTCTGAAGCAGAGAAATGGTGAACTGCAGATGGTTTTGTAGGGTGTCCTCTCTTTCTGCTAGAATGAGGATGTCGTCTAGCTAGGGATACATTTGGACACCTTTGGTTCTGCAAAAGGCTATAGCTGGAGCTAGGCATTTTGTGAATCCCCTGGGTGCAGTAGATAAACCAAAGGGCAAGGCTGTAAAATGAAAGTGTGAACAGGGCCCAGTGAAATGCAAGTATTTTCTGTGGGAGGGTTTTATGGGAATATGGAGGTAGGCCTCCTTCAGATCGAGTGTGGCCATAAAGGCCTGTGCTGGCAATTGTGAAAAAAGGGTTTGTAAGGATAACATTCTGAACGATGGAACTTTAAGGAAAAGGTTTAGAAAGGACAGATCTAGTATTGGCTTCCAAGGGCCATCTTTCTTGGGGACCAGAAATAATCTTTAGTAAAAGCCTTTTCCTTCCTGTCGTGGGGGACAGGTTCTATAGTTCCTAAGTTCAGAAGGTCCTGTAGGACCTGAAGAATAAGGTGTAGTTGATTTTTGAGAGGAAAGGGAATGTCCCTTGTAAAGGGCTTTTACTTCCAAGAGAGAAAATATCCCTCTTGTACTACTGCCAGCACCTAGCAGTTGGAGGTGTTGGATCTCCAAAGGGGGAGGCAGTGGGAGAGGCGGGCTGACAAGGGAAGGTGGGCAAAGCTGTCATGCATTGTTCCATTTCTGTCATGAAAGAGCTGTCTTTGAATAGGCTGTGAGGCTGCTGGTCTGGAGGTGGTCTGCCTCCTGGATCCTCCCCTATGCATGGAAGAGGATTGGGTAGCAGAAGATGGTGTCCTCCTGACAAAGGTAGTCTTAGCAGGGTCATTTCTGTAATATTTAGGAATGGGAGACACCAGCAGGTGCTTGATGTCTTGAAGCTCTTTACTTTTCTCCTGAAGGTTTTTAAGAGGTCTGCAGACTATTTACCAAACAGAAGGTTGTGGTCTAGAGGGGCATCCAGGACATTTGACTTGAAATCCCCTGGTAGGGGTTGATGGCATAGCCAAGAGTATCTGCAGAGTACTGATGTAGAAGCTGCGGACCTTGTAGAGGCCTCTGCTGCATCACAACTTCATCTAATAGAATGGATGGCCACTTGAGAAGCCAGGGACAGTTTTGATGCTAACTTTGTCTTGCTAGTAGAGTCAGGTGTGGATGACAGGCGAGTAGAAGCATATTTTATAATATGGGTTTGGTAGTTGATAGCTCTGAAGGCTAGGGTGGAAGAGGTATAAACTTCTTGCCTATCCTGTCCATGTTTTTACTATCTTTGTCAGTAGGCAAAAGAGACAATGAAGGAATCAGTCTTGACTGCTTGTCAGGGAATACAGCAATCACTGCTGGGTCTGCCAGGGGTGTTTTTTCCAGGAATTTTTGTTCATCTGGAGCTTTATAGAAATGGTCAGGTCTCTTAGGGGCAGGAGGCTTTGAGTCTGTATTTTTAGATGCTGAAGAGAATACATCAAGTTAGACAGGAATAACTGGAGGGATGGCTGAAGGGAGGGAGATTCCACCTGAAGTAACTCAAAGTATCTCTTTTGAGTTTCAGTAATTTGAGAAGTGTCCTATTTAAAGTATTCTTTCATCTTTGTGATGGTGCCCCCAAAAGTAATATCCTCTGGTGGATTCTTCATCAGAAGAATAATATTTTAGTGGACAGGCAATTTGAGATAAATAAGAAATAGACTCACCTGAAGATGAGTAGTAAGCCTCCTGTTCTTCCCCTTCATGAGCAGTCAGAAGGGGGAGAGAAGCAGCTGAGGCAGGCCTAGGACTGAGCACTGAGAATAGGAATGGTGGAGGGGGAAGAGGCCATGGACCTAAGGGCCATGAAGGCCTGCATCAAGGAGTTAGTGAAGGATTGCCAGTCTGGAACTCCTTCTGTGGGTGGAGGCATGTGTTTTGTTTTCTGCTTCCTTAGGACAAGGCCTGGATAGGAGAAGTGGCTTCAGGTAATGGCCTCCTGGTCGGTCATCCGGCATTATCTAGTTTCCCTCTCAACATCGATTGGGACCAGCATCAGAGTTATCTCCATGGACGTCCTGGCCATTATTTCCAAAGTGATTTCCTCAAGGGGAGTCACCAAAGTAGACGGCTCTAACAGATGTCCCTCAACTCCTAAATCGGAAGCTGGCAGGATGTCCGATGGTGGAGAGGCAGAAGTACTAGGCCTTGGAACCTTGGCTTTTTTCTGTGGTGGTTCTGCTGGGGCAGTGGACTCAGAATCCATCCTGAGCACTAGCTTTTTGAGCCTTTGCTTTTCTAAGTACAGATTTAGAGCAGCCAGACGGCTTCGGAGGGTCTTGGGTACAAATGATTGACAAATAGGGCAAGAGGTATGGTGTAGAATTTACTCTCCTGCAAGATATTCCACTGCTTTGCTCCATGCCTTGTTCATAGTCTGCCCCCCCCATATGTCCTTCAGATTTATCTGAACTTAAATAAGGCATATAACCTCCCTTTAGTTGTCCTATCAGCTCTCCTTCAACAAGGCTGCCTCCCTGCTTCATTCACAGGATGTCATGCTTCTTAGGATTCTGCTAGTTAAACTGTGAAATTCTCTTTCAACGCCCACTTGCACCTCTGTCCCTCACCACATTCTTCTTGACCTCACTCAAATTCCTTCACAGAATATTCTGAGAGAGGGAAGTATACGAGATAGCACTGCTGTTGCTGGATGGGTATGTGTATGGCTCACTTCTGCAGCATGTTATGTTTTTTCCCTTTTCCATGGCCATTCTGAACATACCATGATTAGTGTACAGAAGAGCAATCCATCTGATATAATTTTGTGGAAGATTAACATTTGGAATTGGTCCTTTAAGAAGTCTATGGTTTTGCACCTTGCATTGCAGCGACATTTTCTCTTAAAGCTATACTGGGTACCAGCTAAAACTTTGCATGCTGATTTTGGTGTGGCAAACCACATGAAGCTTGGTAATCAACATTCTTTTTTGGTTTCCTGCTATTATGTGATGCCTAATGTTTGGAGTTCAACTGCTTTGGTCATTTGATACTGTATGGAACACATTAACTTGGAATTCTGCATTGGGATTACATTTCTAACATGACAAAAATGCCAGGAAGCAGCACACATTAGGCTGGGTAATCTATATCAAACTTTTTTTTGAAAAAATGTTATTTACATATGGGTAAGCATTTTCAATCCTTCTGTAACAGAACTGGTACTGTAATTGTGACACTTGTATTTCCTTCTTGAGACATGCAGCTATGCGTTTATGGACTGCCACTAACTTGTACATGCATAGTGTTCAAAGTTTGAGTGTTTTGAGATATTTGGCATGTGGTGATGTATTTTGACTGTACAATGAAACTCAAACCAAAAGCTGTAGATGAAATGAAGGAGCGAACACAATTCTTTTAGTACTTTCATTCAAATGTATTCTTCATGAACTTCTTCAGAAAAAAGTTAACCTCTCAAAACACACCTCCTATAAGTTACCTCACGCATCACGACTTTCATGATACTTTAAGTTAAAGGTATAAAATCATATATTTAGATGGTTCCACTTCATATCGTTGAAATATAATTTCATCGAATTTCAAAACATTGAGACCAAATCGTTGAAAGCTCAAATCGTCGAAAAATAGAAGTTATGTTCTTACCATAACGTTCCATGTTAGTTGTCTTCTTCTCGCCTTCTTCTTGCTGGATGGGTTCGGAGCCGACCTCGGCCCGACTGCCACTCTAAAAGCTCGAGAGTTGGTTCCACCGGCTCGAGGCTCCCCTTATATCCCACAATGCTAGGCGAGAGTTACCTCAGATCTCGTTTGTAAGCTAACCCCAGCTTATAATAGTAACAGAATAACTGTAACAAGGAATCCACCTCTAACAACAGGAAGAAAGAAGGGTGACCTACATCCTGAACCAGGAAATATGCATAATAGCATATGTCTAAGAAAAGAGGTGGTAGAAAGAGAGGTCACAATCACAACTCCTCTAGGTCTGTCCAGGCCAGGGGGAAGGAGGGTGGGACGCAAGAAGAAGGCGAGAAGAAGACAACTAACATGGAACAGTATGGTAAGAACATAACTTCTATATGTTAAGTTGTCTATCTCGCCTTCATTCTTGCTGGATGGGACCGCGTCCCTAGCACCTTGTCCCGGGTGGCCTAACGGAACAGACTCCTGAGAACAGTGGAACCAAAGCTAGCTCTATGCCTAGAAGCTAAATCCAACTTATAATGAGAAATGAAAGTGTGAGGAGTAGCCCAAGTAGCCGCTGCACAAATGGTGTCAATAGGCAGTCTGTCTTGGAAGGCTAAAGAAGTAGCCAAAGCTCTGGTGGAATGAGCCTTAGGTTTATCAGGTAGCTTTTGATGTCTAATCTCATATACAAGGGAAATCAATGATGTTAGCCATCTGGATAATGATACCTTTGAAACTGAAAGTCCCTTTCTGCTCTCCGCATAGGAGACAAACAGCTGATCAGATTTTCTGAACTGTTTAGTTCTATCCAAGTAGTACCTCAATTGACGGTGAACATCCAGGCAGTGTAATTTTTGTTCAGACCTATTGGAGTATTCTGGAAAAAAGACTGGTAAATCAATGCTTTGATTCAGATTTGATGTCGAGACCACTTTAGGTAAAAAGGACGGGTTAGTTCGTAAGGATACTCTGTCCTTATGAAACAAAAGATAAGGAGGACGACAGCTGAGTGCTTGAAGCTCTGAAACTCTTCTAGCTGATGTAATAGCTACCAGAAAAAGAGTTTTCCATGATAATAATTTTAAGGAACAGGAGACTGCAGGTTCGAAAGGGGGAAGAATCAAAGAAGCAAGAATTAAATTTAGGTCCCAAGGAGAAGGAGGATTTCTTATAGGAGGTCTGAGAAGAAAAACTCCTTTCAAAAAGGCTTTGCAGAGTTTGTGGGACATTAGGGCAGATTCAGAAATACCCACATGAAAGTTAGAAATAGCTGCCAATTGAACTTTAAGTGTAGATGGAGATGAACCTGCATGGAAGAGTTCAGCTAGAAAATCAAGGACTAGTTGGATGGAAGCAGTGAAAGGATCTATGTCCTTTCCTTGAGCCCAATATGTGAAGCGTTTCCACTTACTCAAATAAATCTTCCGAGTGGAAGATTTATGGGAAGCTATCAATATATCTCTAACAGAGTGAGATAATTGAGGAAGCCTGGCTAAGGTTGGAACTGGAGGAACCAAGCAGTGAGGTTCAGAGAGGAGAGGGAGCGATGAAACTGACCCGACTGATGGATCAAAAGATCTGGAACTAGGTCCAGATTCCACGGTCGCCCAAGAGAAAACGATGTAGAAAGGGGAACCACACTTGTCGAGGCCAGTAAGGAGCAATGAGGATCAATGAGGCCTTCTGAGCGATAGCTTTCTGTATTACTTGAGAGATCAGTGGGAAAGGAGGAAATGCATACAGAAGTCCCGGGCCAAACTTGGACTAGAGCGTCTCTGCTGGGTTGGCCTGGTAAAGGGAATAGAGTGAAGAATTCTCTGCACTTGCTGTTTTGGGGAGTAGCAAAAAGATCGCAGCAAGGCTGACCCCACTTGAGAAAAATTTCTCTCACTACAGAGTCTTTCAGAGACCACTCGTGAGGCATGAGTATAGCTCTGCTCAACTTGTCCGCAATATGATTGGACTTCCGGGATGTGCGTTGCTATCAGAAACCGCTGAGAAGAAATCGCCCATTGCCACAGTCTGAGTGCTTCTCGACACAGGGGTATGATCTGGTTCCGCCTTGTTTGTTGATGTACCACACTACAGACATATTGTCTGTCTGGATTGCAATTGTTCCCAAGGGAAGAGAGTCTTGAAGGGCTTGCAACGCTAAAAGCACTGCTCTCATCTCCAGAACATTTATGTGCAAGTGGCATTCGTTTGGTTGCCATGTGCCCTGGACTGTCCTGCCCTGATAATGCCCCCACCCGATCAGGGAGGCATCCGTTGTCAGAGTAGCAACCGGAGGAGGTGGAACAAAGGGTCTTCCGACAGGAGCTGGGGAAGACATCCACCACATGAGATGCTTTTGCACGCTTGCGTGATCATAATGGTGTGAGACATTGGAAGTTCCTGGTATGACCACTGAGTAAAAAGCATCCACTGAAGGATCCGCATGTGGTATCTGGCTAATGGAAGCAGGGGTATGGCCGCTGCCATAATTCCCAACACCTTTAGAACTAACCTGGCTTTGATTCTGTTGTTGTTGAGAAGGAGTGATACCAATTTGTGAATGTCTGATATTCTCTGATGTGTTAGCCTTGCAGACATGTTTATTGTATCTAGATTTGCGCCTATGTAGGTAATAGTATGACAAGGCGACAAAACAGACTTTTCGCAATTTATTGAAATACCCAGTTTTTGACAAACGCGAAAAGTGTAATCTCTGGCCATCAGAAGGAGATGTTTGGTGGGAGCTGTGAGGAGCCAGTCGTCCAAATATGGAAACACCTGGAATCCTTGTCGTCTCAGGTGAGAAGCTACCACTGCCATGCATTTGGTAAACACCCGGGGGGCAGTGGTGAGACCAAAGGGCAGGGCCCTGAAATGAAAATGACTGGTTCCCAGCCTGAAGCGGAGGAATCTTCTGGAGCGTCTGTTCATCTTTATGTGATAGTACGCATCCCGAAGGTCTATAGAGCACATCCAGTTTCCTTTGCCCAAAAGGGGAAGGATGGATTGCAGCGTGACCATCCGAAATCTTGTTTTCTTGACTGATTTGTTCAAGACACTGAGATCCAAAATTGGTCTCCAGTCCCCTGTTTTCTTTGGAACTAAAAGAACCTTGAGTAGATTCCGGATCCTTGCTGGTCTGCTGGAACTGGCTGAATTGCTCTTTTTGCAAGCAGTTTTGAAATTTCCAAAACTGCTAGATCCCTTTGAGCGGGTGGAACATCTGGAAGGGATTTTTTTGACTGATTTGGAAAGCGAAGAAAGGGGATAGAATAGCCTTCGGAAATGATGGACTGTACCCATTTGTCTTGAGTCAGGGATAGCCAGGCTTCTGGGTACAGTGACAATCTTCCCCCGACTGCCTCCGAAGATGGGCAGTCGGGCAACACCTCAGGGATGCTGAAAGGGCTTGTCAGGAAAGTTTTCCCGATTGCCCTGGTTCTGCGGACCCCCCCTGCCCCTAGGGCGACGTCTACCATTGTTATTCCCACCTCTGCCTCTGGTGGGAAAATGACTCTGTGCGTCAGGCGAAGTCCCTTGAGATTGTTTACGGAACCACATCTTTCCACCTTTCTGGCCTTTGGGGTAAGGCCTGGAAGGAGTAGAAAAACGGACTCCGACGGCAGAAAGGGTCTTGCCATCAGTCTCGCACCTAGTCAAGGTTTCTTTCACTTGAGGACCAAAGAGAGATGATACATCAAACTGGGAGTTCGTGAAAGACGTCTTGAAGGGGTCCGCAAAATTGCATAGCCGCATCCAGGCATGCCTACGTAAGGCTACACCTGTCCCTGCGGCTCTGCTCGCTCCATCAGCCACGTAAGAAAGTAGGCGCATGGAGGAGTTGGTTATGGAATTAAGGGTAGCCAGCTGCGTGTTCATCTTATCTTGGAAACCCGCAGCTGTAGGGTCCTTTAACATTTCACTCGCTTCCTTGATCAAGTCCCTTTGAAGACGAGTAAAATGGCACAGGTAGTTCAGCTTAACGCATGGTAAATGTCGGTGACGAGAACATCCGCTTCCCGTACCTATCCATGGACCTAGATTCCTTGTTAGGTGGATGGACAGGTACTGAAGGATCAGCTAGCTCCTTCTTAGTGGCAGCAGCTACCACCATAGCATCCACAGAAACTCCTTTTGTTAAAAATTGTTTGTCTGCTGGAGCTGTTATGAACTTGGAGGGTCTCCTGGGAGTGGGGTCCACTGAATCAGGAGCCGTCCATGCCTTCTTAGCAACCACCTGCATGAGGGGGTCAAGGGGGACACCCAGGAGGTGGAAGCACGCGAGCCAAACGCCTCAAGATACATAGATTCGTCCTCCGAAGGGTTGAGGGCTGGCCAATTTCCCTCTGTTTCAGGATCTCCAGAATGTCTGCAAATGAGACATATTCAGAAGGGGAAGGGAGGGAAGCGAAAGAATCATACAAATCTGTGTCTGATATGATGGACTCAGGTGAGGCAATGTGTTTCCTCTTACACTTCCTCTTCCGAGGGGCTCTTCTGCCAAATCAGGAGAGGCCTCGAAGAGGATGAAATCCCACAGGGGCTCCTGAGGAGCTGGCTCTCTGCGGTCCGGGATGAGGGAGTGAGTCGACTTAGCCTGAGGCACCATAGAGGGAGGGGGACGGAGCCGCCTGTGGAGTAGAGCCAGGCTCTAACACACTCCGCATGACCTCGAATGCACCCCTGTCAGGCAGAGCCAGAGGTCCCCGCCCGAGAAGCTAAGAACCTCCTCGGCACCGACAGTGATGGCTCGAGGCCGATGTCGGAGCCGAACTCACCAGCGCCGAAGCACCGAGAGGGAGAGGGGGGTCGGACAAGGGTCCGATGCCACTCACCCCCTCGGAGCCGACGAGGGAAGTCCGGCGCCGAGATTCTTCCAAGGAAGAAAACGGAGCCGACGACGGAGCCGAAGACAATTGTATCAGCTCCGACGCAATCACAGTCTCGGTTCCGACACGACCCGGCTCCGAGCTCAAAAGAGTCGAAGGAGGAATATGTTGATGGACCGGGGCAGGCATCGACTGATGAGTCGGGCTGTGAAGCATCTGGGCCAGTGCCTCGGACTTAAGTAGTCGACTCACTACCCTCTGAAGGTCATGATCCGACAGCCTCGATGACCTAGAGGAGTGAGATCTTTGGCTCCGTTCAGACAGCAGGGGAGATCCTGGAGCCGAATGAACGGAGCCAAGAGATGGTGACCTGGACCTCTTCCTAGTTGTCGGCTCCGAAGGTCTGGTCGGAGCCGACACGGGAACTTCTACTACCTCAGCTCCGGCCGGAGCCGAGGGGGCCACAGAAACTGTGGACTGAGACTTATCGGCTCCAGCCGGAGCCGATGAAGGCAGAGGTTGAGAAATTCTCGGCTCAGTTGCCGGAGCCGAAGACCTAGATGCCTTAGAGGGCTTCCCTGTTGAAACAGACAGGGAATCCTCTGGCTTGAGTAAGCCTCTAAGAATCAATTTATTCTTTCTTTCCTGCAGGACCCTGGGGCTGAAGCCATGGCACACAGCACAGGAGTCCTGCAGGTGCAAAGGTCCCAGACAATAGACACAAGAAGTGTGAGCGTCTGTCAGAGACATTTTCTGACAGCACGCATCACACTTCTTGAATCCGGAGACCTTTGCTTCTTTGGACATTTTTTTATTTGAACAGGTGTACACAAACACGCACACAAACACACTAGTTACACCCTGTTAAATTAAATTATAATAAAAGCAGTACTAGGATTTTAAAAATAATGCACACACACTCCACTAGGGAAGAAAAGGCCTATAAGCCCAAGGGAAGAACCTAAGGTTCTTGAGGGAAAAAAATGGAAATTTTTTGGAAGAGAATAAAAAGTTTCCTAAACTACACTAAACTAAGTAAATATATTAAATTAAAAGGGGATTTTAAAGACTAATTTCAACAAGAAATAGTACTCACCAGGAACCGGTAGAAAAACCAACCTCGAAGCTGTAGCGGCAAACGAGATCTGAGGTAACTCTCGCCTAGCATTGTGGGATATAAGGGGAGCCTCGAGCCGGTGGAACCAACTCTCGAGCTTTTAGAGTGGCCGAGTCGGAGCCGAGGTCGGCTCCGAACCCATCCAGCAAGAATGAAGGCGAGATAGACAACTTAACATCTCATAACATCGAATCTCAAATCATTGAAAGTTATAAAGCAACTAGAAATAACATCCCTGACACTGTTTACTACGTTTATGCAGGGGGGCACCCCCCACACCTCCCGTAAATTAAATATGCCAACTCCAAGGTCACACTGCAGTGGGGTTAGGAAATTACCTTTTTCCCCCACTGTAGTGTGACCTTGGAGTTTATATATTTAATGTACGGGGGTGGCGGGGGGTGCAGGGGGGGCTTGCCCCCCTGCATAAACATAGTAAAAACTTTGTGAGATGTTATTTCTAATTGCTTTATAGTTTTCAATGATTTGAGATTCGATGTTATGGGTTTTCGACGATTTGAGCTTTCGACGATTTGGTCTCGATGTTTTGCAAGTTGATGAAATGTTATTTCGACGATATGAAGTGGAACCATTTTGACTGTGTGTTTTTGTACTGGGAGATACTCTCAATCCAAAGTAAGACTGAGCAGCAGTAAGAATTTATGGTAGTGTTTCCACTTGTGGCATACTAAGTCTGGAAATGTATATTTATCTCTGGCTTTCAGCAATGCCTCTTCTTTAATTCGTCATGCACTTTTGTCCCTTTGATATGCAATCTGGAAGCATGAGTATGCCTTCTACATTACTCTAATATCCATCATTTTGGATTCCATATTTGTAGCCTCGAGATCTTGTGGCTAGCCCAAGGGACATGGAGTTAGTTTAGACAACCTGGTCTGTATGCATGATCTCATGAACAATATTCTAACTTCAAACAGAGCAAAAAATTAAAAAGTTACTACAATAACTGACTGTTGCACACACAAACCAAGTGTACGTCCTCATTTACCAATGTACTCTCCAAATGAAAAAGTTATTTAAAAAACATTTATGATTTCAGTTCTTTTGGAATGGGAGAGTAACATGATATTTAATGATGAAAGCTGCTTTAATTTTGACTTTTGGAAACCAGTACACCACAAGACAATCTGGGTCGTCATGTGAATCACCCTTTTCCTCAAATAAATCAGATTATTTAATTGTTGCAGATCTGAAAAACAAACCATAATTATTATGCTCTTCCATCTGCTACATCAAAAATGCTATTAAATTACATGATCTAGAGTCACGTTTTCAAGAATTTGAAAAAATATATCAATATTATGAAACTGCCAGAGCAACTTGTCTCTCAAAGTTGGATTCTCTTACTATGGCATTGAAGGCCATCCTTCTATCTGTGAAGAAGGGGTCAGGAACAGATAACCTTATAGTAAAGGGTCTGGGCGAAGACGATCAACCAAATAATACTGCAGAAGAATCAGTTCAGGCACTTTTCAGACAAGTTACCATTTCTGTCAAGCACTGTTCCCTTATGGGAAAGACTGCTTTAAACAGAACCCTGCATTCCTCACCCAAGGACAGCCTCCATGTATAATCTACGTAAAACTTTAAAGTAAGGCTGATGCTCTTCTCATTCAGCATGTAACCAGAAAATAACAATCGGGTTTACAGAAAGATTTCCATTTTACCAAAAGAAGAAAGAATTGAAAGGCTCAATATTGTATCAGACACCCAGCTACTCATTCAATGTGGCACCAAAGTTAGAATATCATACCCATCAGAAGTATCTTTTTCCTGGAATGACTCATGAGGACTATAAAGAAAATAATGCAATTTCTACGTATTTGTAAAAACTATTTTGATGCAACTGCATTCAGTGTTTAAATTCTTCAGCTCGCTTATGTTTCGCAATGAATGCTGATTTCACAATAATCAATGGTTTACAGCTTCTTTAAATCCTATAAAACAGGAAAAATAAGTTATATCTTACCATAATGTTCCATCTGTGTTGTTGATCTTCGTTCATTCATTACTAATGGGTTATCGGTTCCGTCCTCGGAACCGAGCCGGCCAATATCAAGCTTGCATCAGCCAAAAACTCTCAAGCCAAGGTCCTACCCAGAATGCTCTGCTCCCTGTTATCTCAGATTGAGTTTGCAAGTTGATAGATAAAAGTAGAGGCTACCTCTGGTCATAACTGACCTACCAGAAAGGAGTACATAAGATCAACCAAGAACCTCTGGAAGGGGGACCGAGGGTGGGAAGTAATGAATGAAGATCAACAACACAGACGGAACGTTATGGTAAGACATAACTTCTTTATCTGATGTTTTTAATCTTCGTTCATTCCTTACTGATGGGACAGAGTCCCCAGCTACCTGTATTCCTGGGTGGCCCTCATGGAAGGCCATTCCTGAGCACCATGGAACCAAAGGAAGCTCTACCTCTGGAGGCCAAGTCCAATTTGTAATGAAGAATAAAGGTACGAGGTTTGGCCCAAGTTGCAGCTGAACAAATATCATTGAGGGAAGCCTTAGCATGGAAAGCTGCTGAAGTTGTCGTAGATCTTGTAGAATGTGGTTTCACTCTGTGAAGCAAAGTGAGACTGCTTTTGTTGTAGATAAAGGTGATACGATTTCTCAACCATGAAGCCAATATAACTTTTGATACAGGATGACCCCGTCTAGGTCCAGAAAAAGCCAGAAAGATTTGGTCTGATTTACAGGTAGATTTTGTTCTGTCCAGATAAAATCGTAATTGCCTATGAGCATCCAAGGAGTGCAGGCAATACTCTCCCTTGTTAGAATGGTTAGGAAAGAACACTGGGATATCAATAGACTGGTTAACAGATCTCTCTGAAGCCACTTTTGGTAAAAAAGTAGAGTTGGTTCTCAGTGATACCCTGTCCTTATGGAAGATAAGATAGGGAGGTTTGATGCATAAGGCCTGAAGTTCTGACAATCGTCTGGCCAATGTGATTGCAATCAGAAACAAAGTTTTCCAAGAGAAATATCTTACATCACAAGAAGATGCAGGTTCAAAGGGTGGAGCTGTTAAAGCTTGCAGAACCAAACGCAAATCCCAAGGTTGTTCGGGTTCTCTAAAGGGAGGTTTTTGGGTGGATAACCCCTTTCAAAAAAGTCTTACAGAGTCTGTGTCACATAAGTGAAGAATCTTGAAAACCAATATGAAAATTTGAGATGGCAGCCAAATGTACAAGGATAGTAGAGGCAGACACCCCACAGTGAAAAAGATGTGATAAGTAATCCAATACCACCGAGACCGGGGCTGACAAGGGGTCTATTTGCTTATCTGCTGCCCATATAGAAAACTTCTTCCATTTGTTAAGACAGATTAGTCTAGTGGACGATTTATAAGATGCAATAAGAATACTGTGCACAGGGGATGAAAGATTTTCATGCCTGGCAATCATAGGAAGTGGAGAAACCAAGCTGTCAGTTTCAAGGTTGTTAGATTGTGGTGAATCAGACCCTGTGGATGAGAGATCAATGTTGGGGATGGATTGAGGATCCACGGTTGTTCTAGCAGGTGAGGCCAGAAGAAGGGAAACCAGACTTGTCGAGGCCAATATGGAGCAATGAGGATCACTTTGCTCTTCAACTGTCATGCTTTCTTTAGAAATCGGGAGATGAGGTGAAGAAAAGGATAGGCATAAAGACCCAAGCGCCAAGCGTGGACTAGAGCGTCCCTTGGTGGCTGTCCATGAGGGGGGATCAGGGCAAAGTAGTTGCTGCACTTGTAGTTGGTTGGGGAAGCAAATAGGTCGCAGCAAGGCTAGCCCCAGCGGTGGAAGATTGTTGCCGCTATCAGAGGATCGAGGGACCACTAGTGAGGCTGTAGAATGCACCTGCTCAATTTGTCCGCTATAACGTTGGAGCTCCCAGGGATGTGCGTTGCAATCAGAAAGAGGTTGTGAGCTATCACCCATTGCCATATTCTCAAGGCCTCTCGGCATAACGGGGAAGATCTGGTGCCCCCTTGTTTGTTGATGTACCAGACTACTGACATGTTGTCTGATTGGATCGTAACAGTCCCTGACGGAAGGACGGAGTGAAATGCTTGCAACGCTAGAAGCACCGCCCTCAGTTCCAGGACACTGATATGTAAATGGGCCTCTGTCTCCAACCAGGTGCCTTGGACCGAGTTTCCTTGACATAGACCCCCCCCCACCCCATCAGAGAGGCATCCGTGGTCACTGTGGCTATCAGTTGATGGGGGGGGGGGGTGAAAGGGCGAGACCATTGTTGGAGATTTTGAGACATCCACCAGAGTAAATATTACTTGCATCTCTGAGTCACACTTATTTGAAAAGACAAAGGGTGTTGTAGAGGGTACCATTGAGTGAGAAGTAGCCACTGAAAAAGTCTCATGTGGAATCTGGCTAGGGGAACAATGGTAATCAAAGCTGCCATTGACCCCAATAGCTGAAGTACAGATTGAGCTGGGAATTTGTGTGACAGGGCAGCGGTTGAACTTGTTGTCTTATTCTCTGAAGTCTGTGTTCTGGAAGGGATGCTGTGCAATTTCTCGTGTCCAACAGTACACCTAAGAATTCCAAAGACTGAGTTGGGCTTGTGTTGGATTTCTCCCAGTTTATAGTGATTCCCAGGCTTTGAGCTGTTAAGAGAGTATACTGCAGGGCTTCTTCCAGTAGACACTTGGTGGGGGCAGTAAGGAGCCAGTCGTCTAGATATGGAAATGCCTGGAATCCTTGAAGTCACAAGTGAGTGATAACCACTGCCATGCATTTTGTGAACACTCTGGGGGCTGTAGAGAGACCGAAAGGCAAGGCTCGAAACTGGTAGTGACTGGCTCCTATATGGAAGTGGAAGTATCTTCTTGAGCGTTTGTCCATTTTTATGTAGTAATACACATCTTGAAGATCTACAGAGCACATCCAATCCTCTTCTTCCAGAAGAGGAAGGATAGACTAAACCGGGACCATCCATAATTCCTCTGTTTTTACAAATTTGTTTAGTGTACTAAGATCCAGAATTGGCCTCCAGTCCCCTGTCTTTTTTGGCACTAAAAAAACCTTTAGTAAAATCCAGATCCTATCTGGTCTGGGGGGACCATCTGGATGACTCTTTTTTGTAGCAGCTTTTTGATTTCGTGTGCTATTGTTTCCCTTTGACTGGGTGGGATGTTGGGTAACACTCTTGATGAGACTGGGCAAATATGGAAGGGGATGTGACAGCCTCTGGATATAATCCACTGAACCCAAGAGTCAGTTGTTATGTTTTGCCAGGCAACAGAGTACAAGGAGAAATAACCTCCCGACCGCTTCCAGAGGTGAGCAGTCGGACAATGCTTCAGGAGCACTGATAGGGTTGGCCAGAGAAAGAATCTCTGGAACCCCGGTCTTGCGGACCTCCTCTGCCCCGAAAGGGGCATCTTCCACTGAAGTTTCCCCCTCTGCCTCTAGGGGAAAACTCGGCATGTGCATCCCAGAAAGAACCCTGTGATTTCTTGTGCCAGACCTTTCCACTCCTCTGATTTCAAGAGTAGAATCGCTGAGGGGTGGAGTGCCTGACACCAATGGCAAACAAGGTCTTGCCATCTTGTTTGCACTGGACCAGCGTATCCTTGACTTTAGGGCCAAACAAAGAAGCGGACTCTATAGGGGCATTCATGAAGGAATCCTTAAAGGAGTCCACAAAGTCACATCCAAGCATGTCGTCTGACAACTATATCTCCTCCTGCCACTCTAGCCACCCCTTCCGTTGCGTGAGAAATAAGATGCATGGAAGAGTTGGAAATGGATTCTAGGGTGGCTATCTGAGAAGCCACATTATCACGGACTTCATCAGAAACAGCTCCTGCCAAGGTTTCAGAGAGCTGGTTAATAAAATCTTGCTGAAGCCTGGTAAAATGTGCCAAATAATACAAAGACCTAATGGCGAAGGTTGATGAAGCAAACACACGCTTCCCTAATCTGTCAATCGCCCAGGACTCCTTGTTGAGCAGATGGACAGTTTATCTCTCTTCTGCCAAATCCTTCTTAGTAGCAGCAGCCACCACCATAGCATCTACTGGGAGACCATGTGACCAGTGGGGGTGCTCGGCGGGGGGGGTGAAAATATTTTATCTGGCCTCTTAGGTATCGCTTCCATGGTATCAGAAGCCTTCCATGTGCGCTGCACGATGAGCTGTACAAGTTCATTGGCAGGTGGGGTGACCCAGGAGGTAGAGGGCCAGGCACGAAGAGCCTGCAGGAATACGGATTCCTCAGAGGAAGGATTAGAGGGCTTCCAGTCACCCCACTCTCTAAGGATCTTGAGGATGTCACCAAAGGACACCTCATCAGAGGGTGACCATTGGGACCCTTCCCTGTCATCAAAATCCATATCTTCAGTCAATGACTCCTCTGTGGAGTCCATGTGTCCTCTTAAATTATGTTTTGCAGGGTGCTTCCTCAGTCGGAGGTGCTGGGGAAGACTGCAAAGTGGGGGTCACCTAAGGAGGAGAGACCTGAGGCTCTTCTGCCTGGTGTCCGGGAGTTGAAGCTTGTGGCAGCTGCGGCACAAAGAGGGGAGGATGGCTCCGACAAATAAGCTTTGCCAGCGGAGGCAACCTCCCTCTCCATGGCCTGGAAGGCTGGCCCACCTAAGGGGAGATGGGAGCCTGGAACCAAGTACGACAACCTCGGAACCGGGGTCACACACCCCCGACAAGCCCGCCCCACACCAGGAGTCTCAAGAGGACTGTGAACCGTAAGAGAGAGAGCACCCCTGGAAGATGCCATAGAAAAAATCGGTGTGAAGCCAGGAATGCCCTCCCCAATGGCACAGCCCCTAGCCTGAGAAGAGCTCAATGCCCAGTGCACCAAAGGCCACAAGGACGACTCTGGTTCCAAAGTGAGATCCACTATTGGAGTCAAGAGGGAGGGAAGCTGCTGTCAGAGTAATAGGCTTTGAGACTTGAGTGGAAGTCGAAGGTGGAGTATACATTGGGGTTTGAGGCACAATACGCTCAAATGAATGAGGGAACGTGGACTTCGATGGTTGAGAGAAACCTCCGGACACAAGCAACTGTCAACAAGCCGCAACACATCCTGCTCAGAAAGACTCTTGGATGACCTCATGGAGAAGGCCTATGACGATTCTGGCCTTTCCAGGAAAGGACTATACTTACTGCTTGCAAAAGGATCCAATGAAGGAGAATATTTGGTCCTTGTTAATTCAATACATGCACAGCTCGGAGCCGAGGAAGTCTGTACCGAAGAAAACAGTGTGGAAAAGGTCTACGCAGAAGATGTCAGCGCTGTGGTAGTTGAAGGTGTCTGCACCATAAAGGCAAAGGTCTGCCCCGAAGGGTACATGCTGTAGTGGAAAGTGTCTGCACCAGCAATAAGGGTGGTGCTGAGAAGGACTGCATCAAAGTACATGGTGAAGAAAAAGTCTACGCCGTGGAGTACAGAAGAGTCATACTTGGAGTCGAAGGTGACTGTACCAATGGTGCAGAAGGGGACTGAACCTGTACTGACCGTGCCGTTAGGGGTTGTGACAGAACTGTTGGAACCGTAGTTGTCTGCACTGGGAACTCTGGTGCCGATATCGATAAAGGAGACATGGCTGTAGTCAGGATCATTTGGGGGTGGTGCCGAGCCTGGAGCTGACAGGGTCACACGTGGCAGCGCCGGAGCAGTAATCAATTTCACCTTCTTGTGAGTCGACTCCCTACGATCTCCAGAGGGAGAAGAAGGGAGTGACTTCGATGAAGAAGAGGAAGAATGGCTCTTGCGGGGTGTAACAGGAGAGGGTGAGCTCTCTGACCCAGAAATAGCCTCAGAGAAAGGAGACTTGAGGAGACCTTTCAAAATTAACTTATTCTTCCTCTCGTTGAGAGTCCTGGTAGAGATGCTTTTACAGATCCCACATGGAGGATCTACAGTCAAGTGGGAGACATTAAGACAGCAGACACATAAGTCATGGCCATCGGAAAGCAGTAACTTACGGCCGCAGTCCTTGAACTGCTTGAAACCAACGGAACTTTTCTTATCTGACATAGCTGTTGTGGAGAAGAAGCACAGAAGCAAAAGGAAGAATAACGGCTACCCAAGAAAAGGGTAAGAGAGAAATGGAAGGGTTACCAATGATGGTAATGGAGAATTACCACAAGGTAAGAAAAGAGAGTAATAAAGGGAAAAGACTAAAGGGAGAGTCTAAAGTGTACAATAGGGTAAGAAGATATTAGAATAAACTTTTGAGAAAATTTTAGAGTAATAATACATAAACTGTCAAAAAATAGACAGCTGAGAGAGTAGCTTGACACGGCTGTTCAGCAACACAGCAAACGAGATCTGGGGTAACAGGGAACAGAGCATTGTGGGTAGAACCTTGGCTCGAGAGTTTTTGGCTGACATGAGCTTGATATTGGCCGGCTCGGTTCCGAGGAGAGAACCGATAACCCATCAGTAAGGAATGAATGAAGATTAACAACATCAGATCTAATATACAAACACCAATAAACGTCCACAAACTGTAGAAATTTTAAAACACCACAGCACCGAAACTGGATCTAAAAGCCACACGAAGTTTAATGTTGAAAAATTACTGAAGTTACAATAAAAGGGTACACCAGTACCCAAGACAAAGTCACAGTCGAACGAAAAGCGCTTAACATATTGAATTTCTGTTTTTGCAAGGTTACCTTATACACTGGAATCGGGACAGTGTGCTTTTAACTTGTTCAGGACATTTTCATTTACATTTGTCTGGGACTGTGACTTTGTCTTGGGTACTGGTGTACCCTTTTATTGTAACCAGTAATTTTTCAACATTAAACTTCGTGTGGCTTTTAGATCCAGTTTCGGAGCTGTGGTGTTTTAAAATCAGATCTAATATAATTACATTTTTTTTTTTTTTTTTTGGAAATGGTTCTATAACCAAGTTACATAAGAACACGAATGTAGTCTATATTATGATCTCCCAACTAAAATGCATCTTCATGCTCAATTTTACCCATGATCCCTTTTCTGCATTTATACCTTATACAGTTCAAGCCTTCAGAAGTAAAGAGCCTACGTTGAGCGATAGGAGCTTGAGTCATGTATTATCTAATACTTGAGTAAATGCCTACTTTGTGTTTCTCTATTTTCAACAGTGGGTTGGTACCTGCCTTTCTTGGACACTTCTGAATAGTTCAATGTCTCAAAAGGTAGGTAACTAAAGTGTTGCATGCAGTCAGAAGCTACTATTTCTTGGAGGCTAGTGTCAGTCAATTCTATTTATCTGAACATCTAGTTTGTAGCATCACTT
The DNA here is from genome assembly GCF_019279795.1 of Protopterus annectens. NCBI lineage: Eukaryota > Metazoa > Chordata > Ceratodontiformes > Protopteridae > Protopterus > Protopterus annectens. The sequence goes on along the minus strand of NC_056732.1, from coordinate 1,515,852,438 downwards.
GTGTTTGCTATGGCAAACAGCATCACACTTCTTCTAGATGGATTAAATAAACTGAGTGCAAAATTATTGGTATGAGTTTGCCACTGAGTGCTTAACATGTACTTTACTGAACAGTGATATCTAATTTCAGATTTGTGTTTCAATTTTCAAGTAACAGAGGAATCACATTGTCCATCTTAATTCCAAGTTCCCCTCACCCTGATTATTTCATAACCTAGACAAAATTCTTGATAGTATTAGATGTCTGACTCGGCAACGTCTTTCAGGAAACTATTACAAATCTAGGCATTGTCATATACATGCTGTGTGCTAACCTGTTACGACTCTCTTCTATGTGGTGTGTTCAACAAATGGACATAGCTAAAAGCTGGAGAGATGACACAGAGTTGTTATACGGTTTGCCCCTGTGCTGTAGACATAATATTTGTCTGAAACTGTACATATTCTAAACTAAAAGATTTATTTACCAGATTGTCCCATTTTGTTCGAGTATAGGCTACTTCACTGGTATGAATGGAATTGCCTACTGTTAACGAATTTTAATCTTCTCAAAACATGGGTGTCATACTATACCCTGTGGTGGCAAATCTAGCCAATGATTATTTCTAGGTTGCTGGATGCATTCAGTGATCAATATCTGATGTTTTAAAGAGGCATTTGGAGGACCCTAACTAGTCACATTTGTTTAACCTGTATCTTTGAACTAACAGAGGTGCAATTTTCTCTATCTTCATGCCCTGCAGATAGCAAAGAAATATGTACTTGGAGGGCAGCCCTAATAAAGGTTCTCCTGTTAAATCATATCATACTCAAAACATACTTTTTAATACCTGTAACTAAATGTTCTTGCAACTATGCAACAGGATAGCCACCTTATACCAGTCTACAAATATAACTAGCCAGCACTGATGACTACTAAGGCATTGCTAAATATCAGGCAGCATAAGCTTTGAGTACCGGTAATGTTGAGCAATTTTATTGCTACTAAAGGCTCATACTTCATCTGCGAATGTGTGCTACACTTTCCCATATAGGAGTTCAGCAGGCCACAATAGGAAATGTGATGAATTAAGCCAATGGATTCAGCTCGTGTTCTTAAACTTCAGAGCAGCTCAGTGGTGCATTGGGGTCCAGCAGTACTGACAATTCTTACAAACCAAATGAGTACCGATATACACACGCGCGCACACACACACACACACACACACACACACACACACACACACACACACACACACACACACACACACACACACGTACATACAACTTGGTTACAGTTTTGCACTGGGTGTGGGGGTTGATTCAAGTTCTTGGTTGGGTAGATCAAGTAGATTCATATAGTAGTTTTAGGGTTAAGTTCCAGAGGGGAAGCTAGCAATTTTGTTCTCTTCTTCACTACCCTGTTGGCGTTAATCGTTAAGATTTTAAGGGAGTAGGGAACAGCTAATAAATACAAACAATGCAGGCATAACTGTTTTTTCAGGCTGTAGATAACTTCCACACTATGCAGGTAGAGATAAGGAGTTAGCTAGATATACATTTATTATAAACCCACACAGTATTTTCCCTATTTGTGTACCATTTTCCTAAAAGATAACCAAATACAATATTTCATTTCAGATTTGGATGGTCTGCAAATAAACAGTAAATGAAAAATTTCTAGGCATACAAGATGAACACTAACATATGTCTCAGACAAGAGACCCAGAATAGTCCTTCACAATTCACTTCTTTAAAAAGACATGGATTCCATACATCTTCACTGCAGGAGAATCTACAAATAACTTGGGGATGGCAATATGGATCACAAAGAATGTTCCTTTCAAAGTGGGTGCAGACAGGGGAAGAGAATTACACTAGATTTTAGAGTGTCGAGAGTAAAAGTCCACTATTTTCTCATTCAAAATATCTCCGTGTTTGATAAACAAGATATAATTTTAGGGGAATTTGAATACGACTCCAGCTCTGCCATTAGATACAGACAGTGCCACAGCTGTGCACAATAAATGTGATATTTTATTGCTCCTGGACATTCTGTATGTCTATGATCTTTAAACAGTGGGCATTACATCACAGGCTTTACTTTCTTTTCAGCTTTTCATTGAACTTGGTCTAGGGCAGATTTTTTTGCTCATCTCCAAATAATAAAATAAATACGATCTACAATACATACAAGAATTGTGTGTATTTTCTTACCATTCCTTGATTCATCTCAAAACTTTTATTGCACCCAGAATGCAGTTGTTCTCTAAATGAAGCTGAAATTCTAATCATCAAAATGAATATGAGGCAACTGGACAAATAATTTCTCTGATTCAAAAGTACTTCTTCAGCTGTCAGGATGACGATATTCCCTTTGCTAGTAGATAAGCAGCATTCAAATCAATGTTAAGAGCCATCCTCAATAGTAAAGTGACATCTATAAAATCGCCCAAAAATAACTTAGAAAATCAAACTTCTTTGCTGGACAGTACCCTTCTGAATGACTTTGACCATAATAAATAGTTTTTATTTTTTATTTACCCTTTGTTAACCAGGTTACTCCCACTAAGCTAGTAGCCTCTTTTCAGGGGAGGCCTGCAGTGGTATTTATATTACTAGGGGAAATTTGGCCAGGGCATTAGGGAACTTCCCCCACCCTTTGTGTACAGGGACAGAATCACCTGTAGCACTTCTGCTTTCCGGTCCAAGCATGGAGGCAGCTCGGAGAAACCGAGAGAAAGTATGGAGCCAAGTGACAATGGAAAAGAGATTGACAAGTTAATGGTGATCAGCTTGGATGATGGAAAGAAGATGAGGAAGAAGACAAATGTCGCCGAGAACTGAAGCGACGAGTTAAAGGCAAAGAGGATTCAGCGCAAGCGTGTGTTGTTACAACCCTCCAGTTGGGAGAGTTGTGGGATGATTAAATTATGAACTTAGCAGATATGAGTGATCCAGAAAGTGGCAAAGATGTTTCCTGGTGTGAAATTATGGGCAGAATACAGTGAGAAGATGGTCAGTGAGCAGAATCTGCAGTAAAAAAGTGGTATGCAGAAATGGTGAAGATAGGAGTACAGAAAGAAAAAGAAGGGAGGATTAAAGAAACAGGTAATTCAAAATAAGATTAGAAAAAAAAGAAGATGCCAAACTGGACAGATATAAGGTATGAGATGATATAATTGCACCTCTTGGAACCCAAGTAAATGAGTTAAGAGCTTTTATACATATAAATAGAGACTTACTCTAACATTATTTTTAAATCTGGACAATTGATGGAGAAATTTATAGGAGAATATGAGAAAAAAAGACTGTTGTTCTTGGAATCAGTACATCTTAAGGACTTTTTTTCAGAGAAACAAAAAAGATTCATATACAATTTAGAAATGAAGTACAGAAAGAGACTTTAAAAGGACATTTATTGAAAATATGCAAAGATGTACCGGAAACTTCAAAAATATATGATAAAAGAGGTTTATGGACTGGGGCATAGGACTGTCCTGTAATATTAAATGTAGAAAATGAAAAGCTTGTGCACATTTCTAGCATTATAAATGTCGAAGGAGATAAAGGAACGGTGACATAGTCAGGTCAGCCGAAAACATATCTTTGTAGTAAACATGATCACGTGATTAACAACTGTAAAAAGAGAAAATGTCATATATGTGGGGAAACAGGGCATGATATGAAGACGTGAGTTAAAATGTTATAAATGGAAGAAGGCAGCACATTTGGGCATGGAATGTAAACCGATACAGTCAGACAATATGGATACTGAGACTGAGCAGAGACACGTAAGGGATTATGATACAATAAATACACTTAGAAGTAGAATCGGAAATGATAGATGCACAGATTGATTTAATTCAGACAGGCATTCCAGAAAGTGAACAAGAAAAGCAAGAAGTTGATAATGAAAAATCAAAATAGTATTCGAAGAAGGCTCAGATGTTAGTGATAGAAGGCATAAAATGGAATGTAGTTAAACAGAAAAGAAAAAGAAAAATTATAGAAGGTAATAGTAAAGAAAAAAGAAAGAGATAACTTAAATAAATAAGATATTGCTACTTGTAAAATTTAAGCAATAAATGTTAATAGTTTAGAACGATTGGTAAGAAGAATAAATATTATTGAATGTTGTAAACAGCAGGATAGTGATATTATTTTGGAAGATTCTAGATTTTTAACTATAGACAGATATCAAAATGAAATGACGAGAGACTTGTTCAGGGGTAGTTAACTTGTATAAGGATATTGTAAAAGTTTTAGACACTATTTTGGTAACCCTGGGGAGAATTACCATTATTGATACAAGATGGAATGATCAGATTTTGAGAATTGTTGCAATTTATGCTTATGTGACTAAATGACAGAGAGAAGATGTTGTTGTATCTTTCGGCTTTTCCCGGTTAGGGGTCGCCACAGCGGAACTCCGGTCCGCTAATGATTGGCAGTAGATTTTTACGTACTGACTTGCCAGGCCTGACGCACAACCTTCAACGAAGGTACGCCCATTCATGCATGTCTCCACACAGAAGACGCTTTAGCAGAGAATCGAACAGGACATCTTACTGTGAGGCGACAATGCTACCGCAGCACCACCACCGCAGCAAACAGATATGTTTAAGAATTTAATTTAATATGTTGCTATAAATATGGAGATAGTGGCAAGAGATTTCAACTGTAACATAAGATTTCAAAGAAAAAATGATTATGATGTAAAAAAATTATTAGAAATGATAAAATGTAAGCAACTGAGAATTTGGGATAAAAGTACATAGGTAGGTACTAGGCTATCGGCCCAAAGGCCTATGTAAGCCTAGCCAGCAAGGTACCATACCTTACACTACCCAAGAAAGTTATTTTCCTGTGCCACTGTCCAGCAGAGACACAGAAGTGATCCCCGGGGTGTATTTCCTATTTCCCATCCACTCATCAAGATTTTTCTTGAAGAGTGCTAATGAAGAACTTTGCTTGACAGAGATGGGTAGCTTGTTCCAGAGTACAGGATGTCTCTGGGACAGGAATCTATCCCTCCAGCATGTCCTGTTTATTGTGTTGACAAGGTTTAGGTCCCTAGAGCGTGTAGATTAGAGGGATTGGGTTTTCTTTAGGTGTAGCATGTCCAACAGCTCTGGGTTTGACATAGCTTTATATGTTAGGGAGAGATCACCTCTGAGTAGCCGATATGCTATGGAGTAAAGCTGGTGTTTTTTGAGGCGGTCAGTGTAGGACATTTGTTTGAGGCCAGTAATGCTCTTTGTGAGGTACTTCTGTGGCCTTTCCAGCTGCTGCAGATGTATTGTGAGGTACAGTCTAAAAGGGGTGTTGTACTCTATAATGGGTCTAATGAGTGACGAGTAGAGGGGAACAATGACCTCTTTTTTCCTGGATGAGAACCCTTTTATGATGAGGTGTGCCACGTAGAAGGACTTCCTGACTACTGTGGCAATGTGATTATCAAAGGAGAGATTACTGTCCACCTGGGTCCCAAGGTCTCTTATCACGCATTCGGTGTTAAGTAGATTGCTGCCTATGTGGTAGTTCATGGGTACGGAGTTTTTACCAAAGGGGATGACACTGCACTTTTTGGCACTGAGCGTGAGGCCATGGTTCTGACACCAGGCATCTGTCTCAGTGAGGCCCTTCTGTAGGATGTCCACATCATTTGGGGACTTGACTATGGCTCCTAGTTTGCAGTCATCTGCGAACTTCGTCAGCCAGAGGCCTTCTGTGTTAGCCTGTACTTCAGAGTAAGTAGATACCAAACAGGAGAGGTCCCAGGATGGCACCCTGTGGCACTCCACTTGTCACTGCCTTGAGGTAAGATTTGGAGTCTGCAACTTTTACAGTGTGGGTTCTGTCAGTGAGCCAGTTGGCAACCCATCTTGTGACATAGGGATTTATACCTAGTTTAGTGAGTTTAGCTATAATTCCAGAATGGGGGATGGTGTCGAAAGCCTTAGCGAGGTCAAATAGGCTGTGTGAACCACTTTACCCTCATCCACGGCTTTGGTGACTGCCTCAAAGAAGTCGATCAGGTTCAGGAGGCATGATCTGCCTTTCACAAACCCGAACTGGGTGGGATCCAAACTGTTGCTGTGCACCATTCAGTGGGCACAAAGCCTGATGCAAGGCTATTATTGAACATGGTGCTTAAGTGGGGAGCCAGTTCGTTCTGAAGTTCGTGTAAAACGCAGCTTGGGATGTTGTCCGGTCCCATGGATACTGTGTTTTTGGCTTTAGAGAGTGCAGCTTTTACCTGCGTAGTTGTGATTACAGGGACTCTGCATTCTTCCTGTATAGATATGGGCCCTTTAGGGGGTGAGAGGGGGGGTAAAGTTAGCACTGAACCAATCTGTCAGGATGTTGGCAATATCAGTTGGTTCTGTAATTTCCATGCCTTTGTGCTGTAACTCAGAACAGATCTGGGTGTTGCCATCTAGATTCTTGATATAGCTATAGAATGCTTTGTGGTTGTCTTTGGATTTAGTGGCGATTTTGTTTTCGTAGCTAGCTTTGGAGGATCTTATAAGGGATCTCAGCTTCTTACTGAGGCTGACCAGGGAGCTCCTCCACTCATGGGATTTTACCCTCTTTTGCAACAGTTTCTTCCTTCTATTGTACAGTTTATTTATGGCAGGGGACCACCAGATTGGCTTCCTTTTTTTGGAGGATAGTGTCTTGGTTCTGTTTGGGATAGCACAATCCATGTACTCGTGTAAGTGCTTATAGAGTGCATTTGTGTAGGATTCAGCAGTTGTAACTGTATTGTCCATCTGCATGGGTGTCATGAAGTTCACTACTTCTGTCTTAAGAAGCATGAAGTTGGCTTTGGAGAAATTTCTTACTGTGGTTTTCTTAATGGGGGGTGGGGGTGGGATGTGGACATCGAGGGTGATTAGCTTATGGTCGGATCGGACCAACAAGGAGTTAACTTCAGGTGTGGAACACCGGTCACTCATGTTGGTAACGACTAGGTCTAGGATATTGTTGCCCCTGGTGGGGGTGTGGATAAGTTGATCTAGGGCATTGGAGTTTATGAATTCCAGAAAGCATTGAGCTAAGGAGTTGGTACACAAGTAGTTTTCCCAGTTAATGGTGGGGTAATTGAAGTCGCCCATTATTAGGGTGTTTGGTTGAACCCTAATATTTTCCAGTACATCAAGAAAAGAGGAGTGGGAATCCTGGGGCATGGTGGGGAATCTGTAGCCAGCTACAATTTGGATTGCAGTTTTGCCCAGAGTTAGTTGCACTTGGATAACCTCGGATGCATTATGCTGAGCAACTAGCCTGGAGGTGTGGATATCCTTAATGAATATGGACACACCTCCACCTTTGGTGTTTTGGTCCCGGTTACATGGCCGAAATGTGTGGTATGAGTTATAGCCTGGTAGTGCAGGGGTGCTCTCTGGAGCCTTGAACCAGGTCTCAGTCACTGCACAGATATCGATGTTCTCCATTTTAAGGAGTGCCTCGAGTGATTGCATTTTGAGATTTAGACTTCTAGCATTGAGTAGCATTACCTTCACTTTTTGTTTGCCTGTTCCTGTTATGGTGGTGAATTTGTTATTTGAACCCTGCTTAAAAAAGGCACTACAGGGGCAGCAAGAGCCTTAGCCAGTATCCGGAATCTCAGGGGTGACAGGTGCAGGCCATCTGTGGCAAATCATTGTGGTCTGTCGACCATGTCATCCCAAGCAGACAGCTACTGGATCCCCTTAGAATGACACCAGAAGCTTAACCAATTGTTGAAGTCAATCATTTTGTCCTTGTACTGCGGTATCATTCTGGGGGATGGCAGAATGCTACTCAGGGCTAGGGTCATATCTGCCTGGGCTACAAGATCGGAGAGCTCTTCCATGTCTCTTTTCATGTAGTCCAGGGAGGTACGTCTCAGGTCATTCACACCAACATGGACAATGACAGAGTCATATTTGTACTTGGTGTGGAGTGACCTGAGTGCGTGGGTTATGTGGCGGATCCTGGCACCTGACAGGCAGCAGACAGTAACCTTCTCCTTGTCTAGCCTGGTGAGTGGGACATCAGTGTGCCTGACTATAGAGTCACCTATGACTAGTGTGTTGGGTACGTTGTTTTGCCTTATTGGCTGTGGTTGAGTGGCACACTGAGACTGTGGGCTATGTGTCATTTGGGTTGTATTGGGGGATGGAAGTTGCTTGCGTTTCTGCTTTGGAGGTCTCTGTTGCTTAGACAGATTATTATTGAGAGCCTCCGCGAATGTTTTTGTGTTACTGTGTGTGGATTTTGGTGGTGTAGATTTAGTGAGACTATGTGATGAGTCTTACAGTAGAGGAGAATACAAAATGGAAATAGATTATTTTTTTTATTTTTTGCAGGACTGTTAACAGTAGAAGACAATGTTTTGACAAAAGTTTTTTCTGACCACAGAGTTATTTGGATGCGGTTAAAATGGAATGATGAACATTTAAAAACAGGCAAAGGGATCAAAAGAATAAATGAAGGAGGTTGGCATAATGGTCAAGAGGTTTACCTTACAAACATAAGGTGCAGGGTTTCATCATTGGCTAGGCTGAAAATAACCCACAAGGGCAGTTAGCCTCGTACTAATCTATGAACCTACAAGTTAAATGGGAAGTGGTAGTAAAAGATGAAATCCTGGAACTGTAGCAGAATCATGTAGAGACAGAAGTCTTATATAAAGATTGGTCAGAATGGTAGTTGTATTTTAAACAAAAGTATAAGAAAAATTATATGCAATGTGAACAAGAAAAAAGAAGGGAAGAAAAAAACAAGTATAGAACATTAATGAGACATTTGATAGTCTGCAAAGAAATTAAGCTTTTTTTTGTTAAAGAACAGGAAGTGTATAAGTTGAATAAGGCTAAAATAAAGCATTTATTGTATAAATACAGATACTTTCTGCATGGGAAAAAAAGAAGAAATTGCACCATATTTGAGTATGATTATTGAACAGAATAATAGTATAATGAGGTAAATGAAATATATAAATAGTATAGTGCATAATATACAGGATAAAATTATCAGAATAATACAATAATATAGAAGAATTATTTAAAGGACAAAGCATACAAATGCATAATAAATGGATAGTAGCTCTTTTTTAGAACAAGATAGCAAGGGAATGGAGAAAAATATTGTAATGGAAGAATTATACAATGTATTAAAGTCAGTTAATCTGGAATTAGCAGCTGGTCTGGTTGGAATAGAATATATAATATATAAAAATATGCCAAGGGTACAAAAAGGGTATTTTTAAAGGTGTTAAATGAAAGGTTACGTAAGGGATTATGATACAATAAGTTATGAGGTAGAGTAATAAAATTGATATGGAAAAAAAGGGTTGTAAGGACTAAACTCAGAATTGGAGACCAATAGTATGGATAATAAACTATTTATGAAGATTTTACAGAGGAAAAATGGAAAGCAAAATAAAGTTATGAATAAAAACATATATGGTATAAAAGGCAAAAGTGTGCAAGAGTTACTTGTAGTTATACAGGAAGTAGTAGATGATGTAGTATACAGAAATAATCAATCTACGATTATGGCAAGTGAGATATGCAAAACATTTGATTCTATTCAGCACAATCTGTTATGGGATATATTGAAGTCATATAATATAGAGAACAAGATTATTAGGGTAAGCGTGACAGCATATAAATTTAATATAGTACGTGTGATGGCTAAGTAACAAACTAGTACTTTGGAAGGGTATAAGACAAGGATGTCCCTTGAGCAGTACAATATTTTCTTCAGTAATGAAAGTGATTTCCATATTTAGAAATAAAGAAATGGAAATGATGATTTACATATCTCATGAGGGAGTAGTTGTGCCAGTTTGTGTTATCTTATACAGATGATATTATCATTACTGCAAGAAATAGCATATGTATAAGTAAAATAATAAAGGGTTTGCAAGATTATTTAAATGCAGTAGGATTGAGAAAAAATAAAGAGAAAAGACAAGGATTAGGTTTTGATGGTACATTGGGAATTGTTATAAAAATGCTTGGGATTTGTTTTGGGAACAGGAAAATATATTAGTTATGGAAAGAAAAAACTGAAAAAAATTAATACGTGTAGGTTTTGGAAAACTTTCAGATTTTCATTCAAAAAGAAAGTTTATTTGATTTATTCCATTCTTTTAACAAGAATATCATATTTGGTAAATGTCTTTAGCATGATTGCTTGATGTGAAAAGGAAATTTATGTTATTATTTTTTTCATTTTTCATTTATTTGGAGATCTAGATTGAACCCTGTAAAAAGAGGTATAATATATGTTAATAGAGAAGAAGGGGGGGTTAGGCTTGATTAATCATATAGTCCATGCAGCATCTTTGCACTTATTTAAAATACTGCAAAGTTTAAAGCATAATGATGATTCACTACTAGTATAAATATTGAAATCTTAAGTATAAAGAAGAATGGTTATAAATTCAGAATAATAAAAGAAAAAGGTTACGGACTAATTATGAAAAAAAAAATCATCATCATGAAACTTTTCTCATGGAAAATAAAACCTGATGAAATAGAAGATAATAGAAGAAAATGGTACAATAACGTTATGAATAAATATTTCTGTGTACACCCATGGAAAGAATTGTCAAGAGTTAGAACTGCAGCAATTCAAGCTAGAATGTCAAATTGTAAAGAAGATTTTTTATGGAGACTTAGTATACTAAAGTTTCCAGTGAAGGCAAATATGCCACACAAGATGAAGAAAGATAGGACCTGTCTGTATTGTAAAGAATTTGAGACCAGTGAGCATATTTTTCTTGGATGCAGACAAATCAAAGCTTTATGAAAGAACTTACTTGATTTGAAATATTTAGAAGTAATTGAAAATGTAACTGCGGTGGTGGTGCTGCGGTAGCGTTGTCGCCTCACAGTAAGACGTCCTGTTCGATTCTCAGCTAGAGCGTCTTCTGTGTGGAGACGTGTGTGAATGGGCGTACCTTCGTTGAAGGCTGTGCGTCAGGGACGGCAACTCGGCATGTAAAAATCTACTGCCAATCATTAGCAGACCGGAGTTCCGCTGTGGCGACCCCTAACCGGGAAAAGCTGAAAGACACAACAACAAGAAGTAATTGAAAATGTAAGAGAATTAAATATGGGCATGATCTAGTATGGTTATTATAAAGGAAAAAGTGAAAAGTATGTAACAAAAATTGATAAAAAAATGTTTTGGGTAACATGGTTCATTTGGAATCAAAGAGTTATTGAAAGTTTGTTCAAAGAAAAATGGGATTTAGCAACGATGTTAAAGAAAATAAGGTTCTGATTATGGAAAACTGAATGGGATTCTCATAAAAAGTATTTTTCTTTTATTATTTATTAATAAAATTGTAAAAAGTTATCCATGTAAATAATACATACTGTAAATAAGTATATAGGTTTATTGTAAAATTTTGTGTTTTTTTTTTAATAAAGAAAGGATTCCTACTCTTTTTGATAGGTACCATGGGATCTTTTACATCCATCTGAGCTACCACCAACTCAGTTTGATGGGACCTCAATTTAACATCTCATCCAAATAATGACACACTCAGGAGTGCTGCACTAGTGTTTCAGCAATCAGTCGACCTGATGTGGGAATACAACCCACAGACTTCAGCACCAAAGTTATGGCGAGTATTACACCTGTTGCACCACTGACACTGATTACTATTCTATATTATTCTATAAAAATATAAATATATAGTTACAGAAATATGATTCTATACCTGAGGCTCAGCACCAATTTAATACCACCACTGACACTGATTAGTATTCTATATTATTCTATAAAAACATAAATAAATAGTTACAGAAATACGACTCTATACCTGAGGCTCAGCACCAATTTAATACCACCGACACTGTTGATTATTCTATATTATTCTATAAAAATATAAATAAATAGTTACAGAAATACGATTCTATACCTGAGGCTCAGCACCAATTTAATACCACCACTGACACTGTTGACTATTCTATATTATTCTATAAAAATATAAATAAATAGTTACAGAAATACGATTCTATAATGAAGGCTCAGCACCAATTTAATACCACCACTGACACTGATTACTATTCTATATTATTCTATAAAAATATAAATAAATAGTTACAGAAATATGATTCTATAATGGAGGTTCAGCACCAATTTAATACCACCACTGACACTGATTACTATTCTATAAAAATATAAATAGTTACAGAAATATCTATAATGGAGGCTCAGTACCAATTTAATACCATCAGTGACACTGATTACTATTCTATATTATCCTATAAAAATATAAATAAATAGTTACAGAAATACGATTCTATAACGGAGGCTCAGCACCAATTTAATACCACCACTGACACTGATTACTATTCTATATTATTCTATAAAAATATAAATAAATAGTTACAGAAATATGATTCTATAATGGAGGTTCAGCACCAATTTAATACCACCACTGACACTGATTACTATTCTATAAAAATATAAATAAATAGTTACAGAAATATCTATAATGGAGGCTCAGCACCAATTTAATACCATCAGTGACACTGATTACTATTCTATATTATCCTATAAAAATATAAATAGTTACAGAAATACGATTCTATAACGGAGGCTCAGCACCAATTTAATACCACCACTGACACTGATTACTATTCTATATTATTCTATAAAAATATAATTAAATAGTTACAGAAATACGATTCTATAACGGAGGCTCAGCACCAATTTAATACCACCACTGAAACTGATTACTATTCTATATTATTCTATAAAAATATAAATAAATAGTTACAGAAATACGATTCTATAATGGAGGCTCAGCACCAGTTTAATACCACCACTGACACTGATTACTATTCTATATTATTCTATAAAAACATAAATAAATAGTTACAGAAATACGATTCTATATCTGAGGCTCAGCACCAATTTAATACCACCACTGACACTGATTACTATTCTATATTATTCTATAAAAATATAAATAAATAGTTACAGAAATACGATTCTATAACGGAGGCTCGGCACCGATTTAATACCTGCATCTCGTTAAATTATTTTTGAAACACAAGTAGCTGAAGCACAATATCAAGAATGGGACACTACCCCCTTCAAATTACAAATTAGTTTACTTAAGTTAAAATGTGGCTTAAATAACGTTACCCCAATTAAAATAAAAGAAGACTTTATATTCATCCTTACAAAAATTCTGTCTTTTTATGATATGCGGAATTATATACCTCTAGTAACCTACACAAAAACACATGTGACATTACACAATTAATAGAACACTGGACCCTGAGCATTTTTTAGGAAGATAAAGCTAATCTGATAATTAATTATTTTTCTTTATAGGAAATCTGTGATGCAATATCTACTTGTAAATGACTCCGGGGCAAGCCAAGTTTCATGCTAGTGCCTTTAAAAAAATGTAAACAACAGTTAACTTCCATATTGCTTATATTGTTTAACCTTATTAAGTCTCATGCTACAATACAAAATGTTTAACTCAGTCCAAAACAGTTTTCATCTCAAAACTTCTTCCAGACTTTCCACTGATCAAAAACTATTACCCCATCTCTCTTATCAATCTCAATATAAACACAGAAAAAAAACATTGTAGCTAAAAGGTTTTCAATGGTGACAAATCAAGGAATTTCAAGACTCCAGTCAGGATTTATGGAAACCAGAAACAAGCAACACAGCAACTTTATATTAGAATTAATTTTTCATCATAATACAAATAAAAGTGGCCACCAAGAAGTTTTCACTCTATATGCAAGTTCATGTATCTTTTATTCTTGCTTTGCTAAAAAAAATGTTTTTTCCTTACACAGTATATTCAAGAAATTAAAGCATTACTTGACTCATCTTCCAAACATCTTTGTGTAAATAGCCAACTCTAAAAGTCAATTAGAATTTTGACCTGCAAAGGTAAAGGTGACCTTTGACACCATACTGCTTATTTCTCTCATTATACCCACTGTTCCCAAAAATATTAAAAAGCTCCAAAATTAAAAAAGGATACAATTTGGTAATTTCTTTATTAATACCACCTCTTTCATTGACATTTTACTGTATTTTCAGAATTCTAAAAGTATTAGAAATGATTAAGGATTACATCAAAACAAGTAATTACAAACTCAGCATAAGTCTACTCTTTATCTCCCCAGCAAGTCAAAGGTTCTATTTACCTTCATTCATAAATAGAACACTAAATGATAAGAAATATTTTGGGTTTATATGAATTGGAGGTTTACTCTTTTGTTGGCACTTATTTCATTTCACTTATGAACAACATGAAAATAGATCTATAAGATTCGAATAAATTAAACTTTGGGGTTTTGGCAAGGTCCTCAGTAATCAAAATTAATAACTGTGTAAGTATTTTCCATGCTAAGAGACCAATTGGCAAAATGGTTAAGATCTTTGCCTCCCATGGTATAAGGTTTGATACTGACCTTCATCCAATGCTTGTCTACAGTTTGCATGTTCTCCCTGTGTCTCTGTAGGGTTCCTCCCACCTCCAAAAAACATGCTGAGAGTTTCCATCTCAAACTCATCTAAGAACAGAGTTGTGGGCAGCAGCACAGATTCTACATGGTGCCCCACAGGGGAAACAGTTGTACAGACCAACCGCTTTGGTCATCTACTGTGTTGCACCATACAGGAGAACACAAATCACAGACTGCACACACCATGGCAGGGCGAAACACTTGATGATGTTAAATATGGCTTTGGGTGATTTGGTCATGTTAACTGTTGTCACTAGTCATTGGTATTTACCACTGATAAGTGGGTTGAGGACATGGCATACTCCAATCTATGCCAGGGACTCATATTATTGGTGGGAGGGATGTATGTGCCCCTATTGGCCAGGTTGTGCCTGCCATAATGCCCGGCAGCTCAGGGTCAATAAACTACTGGCCAGCTGATGTCCAGCTGCCCAGCTTGGGTACCTTTGATAGCTCTGCTGAGTGAAAGCTGGACACAAAACCAATCTACCTGACAAACATGAACTAAGAGTTCACTGACAGGATGGAACTTGGAAGTAAACGACATGATGGTAAGGAGGAGGCTGGACATGCTATGTATCCCGAAGACAAAATGGAAGGGCAGTACAGCAAAGCCACTTGGCTTGAGTTGACTACACAGGTGGAAGACAGGATAGAAAGCATATGGATTCAGAAGGCAGTGAGAGATTTTCTCAGAATTAGTGAAACACTCATGGCAATCAGACTCTAGCCTAATTGCAGGGCAGTATTCATAACCCCAGCCTATACCCCACCGCAGGGTTGTGTGTACATTTGTAGCAAGCAGTTTGCTATAGTTTTAAATGTAAAAAAATGTAAAACCTGAGCCCTGTAGTACTCGGTGTATGGTAACCACTGCTTGCTACATTTGTAGAACAAGGAGTATAGATGGGTCCTGATTGCTGATAATTTTTTCTTTTTTTTTTTTGCTATTCACACAAAGAGCTGAGGAGGTGGTGCACTAGTCCATCAGATTAGTGCAGGGTGCTGGTTTAGCCAGCTATGAGTCTGCTATCATCCATGCTTTTTCTGTACACCTCATGGCCTCAGTCAATAGGGTTCAGTTGGAGCATTGCATTTGTTTGTGAATACTACTTCTTCTTCTTTCGGCTTTTCCCAGTTAGGGGTCGCCACAGTGGATCAACTGTCTGCTCATGATTGGCAGTGGAGTTTTACGGTGTTGAGTTGCCAGCCTGGCGCCCAACCTTCCACAGAAGGCACACATACATACACACTCACACCTAGGGCCAATTTAGTGTGTCCAATCCACCTACAGCATGTCTTTGGGATGTGGGAGGAAACTGGAGCACCAGGAGAAAACCCACGCAACCACAGGGAGGACATGCAGACTCCGCACAGAAGGCACCCCAGCCGAGGATCAAACTGGAGAACCTCTTGCTGTGAGGCGGCAATATTAACCACTGCACCACTGTGGAATACTACTACCACGGATATTTACCCTTCGGGATCATGACCTATTCTGACCTGAACATATTAAGTATCAATTTAATGTATATTATTTAAGACAATATGTTTGTACTGTATTACGTTAATATGACAATAATGACATTCTCAAGCTAAACCCTGTTAATACCAGAATTCTGTGCAGCTAATACCTTATTTGTAATATATCTTTGCAAAGTAGTTCTGATGGCCCCACAGTTTTATGATTTAAAACTATGATTATTAAAAAAAATGTTTTCAGCTATAACAAAAACCATAAGGATATGGGAGGAAACTGAAGTTCTCATCAAAAATTCACAAATCCAAACGGGTGATATCCAAAGATCAGCCTTGAACACCACACTTCATAGATATGAAGCATTTTCTTCTCTTAACTTTTCAGGTCTTCACAGGTTACTCTTGTTGCCTGCCAGTGCTTCATTTGCCAGTTTAAATCCCAGAATGAATGCCCTTATGTGCAGAGATTACATATTCCTCATCTATCAGCAAGCTTGAATTTTTCATAAAGTATCTGACCTCCACCTACATCCAAAGACATGCCATTAGGCGAACTGTGATCCTTCCAAACTATGTGCATACTTGTGTGCATGCAGTGTGATGAACTGTTTTCCTATCCAGAATTCGTTATTCGTTCTCTGTCTTATGTCTGTTGCTTATTAGGATAGGTTCAGGTCCATCACTACAGAATGACCACAATGCAGATAAAGCAAGTTTTGGGAAATTAATAAATGAATGACTTTAGTCTTTCTTTTTTTTTTTTTTTTTTTGGCATGCTGCGCATTTCTTGCAATCAGTACTTAACTAATTACACTCTTTCCTTCGACATACTTAAGCTGCTGGACACCCCGAAACTGTATAATTTATTTTCAGCCAGCCACTTTTAATCAACATAAGTAACGTAAATAAGCATCCAACTTATTCAAAACCAAGGACTACTTCTATAACTGTGTTGTTCACTCTGTTTCAGGAAGTAGTCACTTTCTGAAAGCACCCAAGAACAAAAAAACTGTATCGCCCTCATTCAGGAAATAAATCTAATCCAGTGGATACCACATATACCCCTGGAGTATGGACACTTAAAGTTTACTTACTAACAAGCAGAAAGGTAAAGTTACTCAGACATCAAAACTTAAGTTCCAACATGCTGACCCAGTGCTGTCTATAGTGGTAGAGCCTTGGCAATTATGAAACCCTGATCAACACACAGAGTACAACATCAGAGGAAAGAATAGACAAACGTGTAACAGATTACAGACAAAAAAAATCAAACTTTCTGAAGATAAATCTGTTTACAAGAAACTAGAGAAATTTAACAAATGAATAAAGCAGGTCTGAAAACAATTTATGATAAATACAAGACCACCAGAGATGTTGTTTGTGTGCCACTTCCATTGCAACACTGCCACCGTGTGGCAAGATGAAGCCCAAACTACATAAAATCGAACACTGTTCCTCAAGCTATTACCAGCTGCTCATGTTAATGGTACTATTTCCTAGTACATGAATAAGACATGCTGAGATGAGTCTGAGCGCATGAATAAGGCATGCCGCGAGTATGACTCTGAGACTGTCATTGGAGAAGACTTGGATAAAAGGCCTGGTGTAAGTGTGAAAAATAAAATTCTATTAAGATCAGACTTCAAATAAAATAAAACCTGTAACCCACAAACACAAGGCCTAGCAAGTGTGAAGAACAAAATTCTATATCCATCTGGGAACTTAGTGCAAAGCCAATGACAAATCTGATGAAAAAAAAAAAAAACAACACTCATTTTTAACTATGAACTTAACTGGCAAAATTCACATAGAATATATTTTTTATTGCAGTAACACGCTGTTAAGAGGCCAAAGAACACCTCAGAATTCTTGCACTCACAGAATCACGTATACCATATATGCTTCTTCATCCTTTCTTAATGCCACGTGGTAAGCAAATTACAATACCTCTTATGTACATCTTCAACCTTTCTCCTTCCCCTCTCCAAAAAATACATCTTCAAAGGATATAAGAGAGTACAGACCTACTCCTACTTTCTACCCCATTATCAAGATATTTGAAAACCGAAAAAACGTGTACAATTTATTTATCCATTGCTTTAGTTTGTCAAGACAGTCTCTCTGGGCACATAAACATTTTCACCACAGGCATTGGGAGAAAAGCTCCAAAAAAATTGTTGCGTCTTTCGGCTTTTCCCGGTTAGAGGTCGCCACAGCAGAACTCCGGTCCGCTAATGATTGGCAGTAGATTTTTACATGCTGAGTTGCCAGCTCTGACGCACAACCTTCAATGAAGGTACGTCCATTCACGCATGTCTCCACACAGAAGACGCTCTAGCTGAGAATCGAACAGGACGTCTTACTGCGAGGCGACAACGCTACCGCAGCACCACCACTGCAGTTAACCAGAAAAGTAACAGCATTAACTACTGATATACATATAAAACAGATAAAAAAGAGCAAGTGTTATAGTAAAACCAAAATGTACAATAGGCAGGGGCAGCTATATGACTGCAGCCCCCCACCTATAAAAAGAATAAAATAAATTCCCCCCACTGTAGAAAACAAAAATTTTACGAGTAGTCCCAGAACTCCACGCATGTGTACTTACTTCCTAACTGCTGTGTTAGGCAGTCCAGAACTCATAGCAGGCCAACTAGGCAGCCGCCTAGGGCACCGCTCTAGTAGAGGTGCTTTTCCAGTATTGTTTTGGTGTAGGTAGACCAGGATGGGGGCACTGGGTGGTGTGGTGGGGGGAGCTGTGGAGCCTTTTTACCTATGGCACCAGTTGACCTAAGGCCGCTCCTGCCAGAACTCCACGCACGCATGCGTGCTTCATTCCTGAACTCCAGACTGCTCTGTTAGGCAGTCTGGATAGGGAAGGCAAGGAACTCTGCCCTGCCAGCTCAGAGGTCTGTGCGGTGAAGACCGCACAGACCGGAAGAACACCGGACTGCATCTCCCACAGGCTGGAGGCTCCAGCCTACACACGTCGAGACCCAGAAAGCCTGCGCGGGCTGTTATGGAGGACAGGTGATCGTCGGACTGCTGCAGAGGACAGAATCATTGCGGGACTCAGCTGCCATGGAGGATCTGCAGGTAGAGTGTGTGTGCTGCAGAGGACAAAATCTCTACCTTAGCTCATGGAGGTGTGTTGATCGTCAGTCTGCTGCAGAGGACAGAATCTCTACCTTAGCTCATGGAGGTGTGTGTCTGTGTGTGTCAAGAGCCTGAATTCCCTACCCACCACCATTTGTAAAACATTTGCAGATTTTTGCCTCATATTTGTTCTGTTCTGTTCCTCATAAAATCTGTGGTTTCTGTATTTTTGTTACTTAACACAGCCAGTAGTGCAGTGGTAGCATTGTTGCCTGACAGCTACATGTTGTCTGGTTTGATTCTTGGCTGGGTTGCCTTCTGTGTGGAGTCTGCATGTCCTCCCTGTGTTTGTGTGGCTTTGCTCTGGTGTCCTCAGTGGATATTTGTCCCTATTTTTGGACTGTATTCCCCCATTATTGGCTTTGTCCAGGTTTTTTGTGCCAAGGTTGAGAGCTATGGTGATAACTGAACTCAATGAATATGTTTGGGGACTGTATACAGCTATGGTGAGAACTGAATTCACTAAATGGTAGCCATTTAAGCTTTAGTCTTCCTTTCTTCATAAAACAGATGATTTTGGCATAGTGGTATGTTGCTCTGACTGTTTTGCACAGGGTCCTGGGTTCAATACTTGGCAGTGAAATGTATGGTGGTAACACAGCATTTTATTCTAACAACTTTCCAACATTATACAAGCAATGTTTAAAATGTGTGTCTATTTTTTGGTCTTTTGCCCCCCCCCCCCAAATTTGGGATTTTTCCAGATTTCTTGTGCTGCAAAGTTCTGAGATGCAGCTGAGTGTCAACTAGATTTTACAAGAAGCTGAGAGCTGTAGAGGAACAAATGTTTAGTCTGCTTGCATTGTTAATAGCACAATAGGTAGTGTACTTGCTTTTGATGCAGAAGGCTGTGGGTTCTACTCCCACAGTAGGTAGATGCATTGCCCATACTGTACTGTATTGCAAAGGGGGTGGATGCTGCACTCCTTTTTGGTGAAGATACCTAGTAGCTATGAACCTGTTATCAGTTTTCCATCCATTCCCTACTGCAACATTTTTAGCTTATCGTTTTTTTAATGCAACTTAGGCAATTTATTCCTCAAGGGCAACAGGCACTTTATTTGCAGATGAAACAATGAAATATAAAGTTGTTTGCTAGCAGCAACCTCTTCATTAGTTACAGATTTCTTATTTAGATGACTTTTACTTCTTCAGAGATTGTGCATATTTACTGATACTGGTGGACTGTAGAAGTCTGAGTCGACTTTTATGATAGAAATGTTCTGAATCGGGCCGTTTTGTTGTTATTGGTGCATGCATTTTGTTTCATTGTTTACTGGAAAAATGTTCTGAATTGGGCAATTTTGTCATTATTGGTGCATGCATTTTGGAAAAATGTTCAAAACAAATTTAAAACGCCCTCTAACAACTGTACTATATTGTGCAAGGACTATCATTTAATACAATCAGGAAGGTGTATCAAAGACCACGTGTATGTTTTGTGTGCAAGGGGCCTATGATTTGAAAACAGCCCAAAGTTAATCTTTATCTGCCACTGGCAAAATGTATTTTCTTTGAATGTGGGTTTCAATGCTGTTTCAATTAATGTGAGTTTCAAGGGCACAGAAGTTTTAATGCTAAGTCTGTTTTCATTGTGAGATTGCATTGCTTTATTTAGCAGATGTCTTAGTGTTTGTGCTGTAAAATGCAAAATAAAACTTTCAAATGAAATCCAAATCATCGTAGAAGTAAAGCAGTCTGCACATTAGTGTTTATGGTAAATGGGGTGAAATAGCCAAGTAATGGTTCATTGGAATGGCAGGGGGGAGGCTCCATTCGACCATGATTTTGTGAGGGGGAAGGGCGGCAAACTCAAAAACAGCCCCAGTTGAACTATACCTCTCAACTGTCCAGATCTTCACAGAATGAATAGCTTTTTGCTTCTTATTTTTGGTTTGTTCCTCATAAAATGTGTGGTTTTCTGGCAAATAATTTAGGAATTACGTCACTAAATAATGATATACACTGAGTTTCAGACTTCATAACCTTCAGAAAAATGCATGCTAAAGCAAGACATGTTATTCTATCAATTGTCTCAGTTTATACAACAATTTATAGCACTGTTTATATGTTCCCCCAGTATATTTGGCCTTGTCCAGATTTCCTGCATTAACAGGTTGAGAGGTACATGCAAATAAATTGCTTTATAGAATTAGGCATATCCACACCTCTCAACTGTCCCTGATTTTGGCTCAAAATGTTGCTCTTCCCCTAATAATCCCACCGCAAAATGGCAATTTTGGAAGCAAACGTGGAGGGCTTACAATTAAGAAATAACTATAATAATCAGAGTTATAGATTACTTTTATTTCAGAAATGCAAGTAGATTCTTTTATTTTGTCAACTGCTCAAGTTAGCAGTACTAATATTAAAAAAGTGTCCCTTCTTTGACAGGTTCCCAGCTGTATTGTGTGGCTATTTTATATTTGTGCATCACATTTTTGGTCCATTTTTCATAAAATTGTGTTTTTTTGGCAAATTAGTGGCAAATCGGTTGGGTGGGCGTTCGAAAGACATGCGTAAATGGGCGTGCCTTTGTTGAAGGTTGGACGTCGAGCTGGCACCTCGGTGTTTGTGAAAATCTACTGCCAATCATTAGTGGACTGGAGTTCTGCTGTGGCAACCCCTAACTGGGAAAAGCCAAAAGACAACAACAACAGTGGCAAATCATTAAAGACTGAAGTTAGAAAATAATGACAGACATTTGAGTTTCAGATTTCATACCTTTCAGAAAATTCATACTAATGCAACACCTACTATTCTATTATCTTTCTAAGGTTATAAGAGCAATATTTAAAAATTGTCCTTATTTTTGGGCCGTTGTCCCACTTCTATGTATGGCTTTTGTCCATATTTCTTGTTCTGAGGTTGAGAGGTATGACAAATGTGTCAGGGCCATCACAGTCAGCCAGAGACATTTCAAATTGTGACATACTTATTGCACCCCACTCCCCCATGTAGTGACTCTGGATGTGTCCAAGCAAGGCAAGGAGCAGTTATGCAGTGTAAATGTGCAAAGTATCCCCCCATCCAAGGTAGATACAAGTGGTACTTTTATTCTGTCCTTGATTGTGCAGAATGTCCTGGTTTCTGTCATATTTTTATACTGCTGATTTATGCTTATTATTACTCAAAAGTGCCTGTTGCTCTGTGTTTAAACAGCAGTGCTTTAATGACCATCAGGTAAGCTTATCTCAGATTGTAAGATGCAAGTAAGCTTTAATAAGCATACTGTTAAAGAATAGCCAACATTGAAAGCCTTTCTGTTGTTGCCATGCAGAGAATACTTACATAACTAGATAATGTATAAGCCTTGGGTATTGAAATGCATATGACAGTATTTGTAATAAAGGACAGGATTACATTATTTTAAGAAGCTTGTTAAATTTGTTGGGAGACTTGCAGTCATCTTTGCAGGCTTTACCTGTAAACCAAACAGAATGCCAATCTATCATGTGTGGTCCACTACCTGTACAGTAATCCTGTAAGCAATGTATCTTGAGCTTGTTTCTTGTTTGCTTTTCATTTTTTACTTTGATCATGTTTTCCCCATGAAACAAGTAGATAGTTGTCAGGCAGCAGGTCTTTTTTGGATAAGAAACATTTTTACAAGTGGGGGTATCACAGAGATTGCTACTTTCAGCATGTTACTTAGTACTTTAGCAAAGCTGAATATAAATTATAATTAGAAAGTCAGTGCAAGGAGAAGTGGTTTGAGTTGAGTGCTGCTTGTTTTTCTTATACTTGATTTTGACTGGCATTCCAGTAATGTATTTAAAAAGTAATTCATTTTTTCATGCCTCACAACCTTTTTGTTTCCATCTAGATATTAAGTAAGCTGTCATGCAGCCAATGCATTGAAATACTGTTTTTCTTCTACACTTCATTTTGTCTTGATTGGACTCTTATTTTATTTTATTGTACATTTGATAACTGGGGGAGTCCGGCTGGACAGAGGTTCGTTTTCAGCGGAGGCCGGGGGAGAAAAGCTCCACATTCAATAAGATACATAACATAAATTGTTGACATGACAATAGAGCTCATATACTAGTTTAACTACACTATGCATTCACAATAGAGCTCATATACTAGTTTAGTTATGCATACACAATTTCACACATCAAATAAGATACAAACATAAATCATTGACTTGAAATTAGAGGACAAACTATTTTAGCTATACATTCACACTTTCACACAGTTATGATGGTTGACATTATTAGCTGGTCTGTACATTATCTGTGGAGTCTTGGTTGAGAAACTTTACATAGTAGTAATACAGAGTGTGCCCTTGACATAAGAATAGCTGAAGTTTAAGTCTACATGTAAGCATTCATTGTATACTTCATTCATCATTGTTGGCAATATTGGCTAGTAGCACTGCTGGAGGTTGAAAATTGCAAGTGAGGGAAGAGAGGAGAGGAAAGAGACCAAGAGTTAGAGGGAGAAGTGAAAGATTTAGTTAGCTGTTCAAATGGTATTAGATTGACCTTATGATTGGTTAGGAAGAAGAATCTGATACTGAGTGAGTCGATCATCCAGGGGAGAAACATGGGCATAGCCAATTTCCTAAATAATGGGTTTTGAGGAGTTTTTTAAATTGGAGGGGGAATGAGGTTGAAGTTAATTGACTTGGGAGTGCATTCCAGATACTGGCAATGGGACAGGCAAAAACAGATTTATCAGCTGTATTTCTGTGTTTGATGACATTGACTAGATTTTGATTATTGGATCTTAAGGTACGAGTGAAGTGTAGAGATGAATTAGTTGCTGAAGTGCTGGGATGTTTTCTGGGAGGTAGTAGATTTTGTATGATATTGAGAGTTGGTTGAGTAAGAGTAGTTGTGGTAACTCAAGCCAGTTGAGTTGCCTGAGGGCAGGGCAGTGATGTGATCTATAGGATGCATCAGTGGCAAATTTTGCAATCCTGTTGTAACAGGATTCCATTTTGCTTAGTTCGCTGTGACGTAAGTTAGTAAATACTGGGGAGGCATAAAGCAGGATAGATAGGAGGTGTGTTCTTGCAATAGTGGCTTTGGTATGTTTGGTGTGGAACTGTTTGTTCCTATAAAGGAGACCCAGATTTTGTTGACTTTTTTATTGTTTGAGCTATGTGTATGTCAAATTTCAGGTTGTTGTCAATTTCTACTCCTAGGAGTTTAGTGTGGATAGTTGGGCTGATTATTATGTTTTCCTTTGATTTTATAGTAAAGCTGATGTCTGTAGGGGGAGATTTTTCTGGACTGAAGAGAATGAGTTGTGTCTTTTTAGGGTTTAGTATCAGTTTGATTTTAGAAAACCAGGATTCTATTTTTGAGAAGTTGTTTTGAGTTATGGTTTGGAGCTCATTTAGGGTGGAGGCAGCACATATGCTAGTGGTATAATCTGCGTATTGCACAATTGAGGCTGAGAGAGAGGCTGTGGCTATGTGGTTAGTGAAGAGAGAGAACATCAGTGGACCTAGGATGGACCCTTGTGGGATGCCTATGGCTACTGGTAATAGGGGGGACAGCTGACCTTGCCATAGGACTGCTTGTTGTTGATTGGATAGGTAGTCACTGAACCATGATTTGGTTGAGGGGCTTATGTTCAGGGTGGTTAGAGTGTCTAGGAGCATTGAGTGGTTAACCATATCAAAGGCTTTGGATAAGTCTAGGAATATGGAGGCTGTAAATAGACCATTGTTTCTATGATTATTGACAATATCAGTGAAAGAGTAGTGCTGTTGTGGTGCTGTGGTAAGGTCTGAAGCCGTGCTGTGACTTGGCTAGTAGGTCGTTTTGTTGGAGGAATTTCATTAAGTGACAATGCACAACTCTTTCCATTATTTTAGATAGGGGAAAAAGAATAGCTATGGGTCGGTAGTTGGTCAGTTCAAGCGATTTGCCTCCTTTATGCAATGGTATGATGTGGAATATTTTCCATAAGTTGGGAACTTTACATTCTGATACTGATCTATTAATAAGGATGGAAACTGGGTAGGCTATTACTTCTGATGCCATTTGAAGGAAGTCTGCTGGCAGGCTGTCAGATGCTAGGGTGGTTGGTTTCAGTTTTTTGAGGAGTTTAGCGACTGTATTTGTGGATATCGGGTAAAGGGAGAAGTTACAGAGGTGATCTAGTGAGCTGGTATGGTTGTGGTTGTCTGTAGATTTGGGAGCATTAGTTTTATTTTGGGTGTTGGCTAGGGCTTGGACAGTTTCAGTAAAAAATTTATTAAACTGAGTGGGGATGTTATCGTGGTTAGTTGGTAATACAGGTGTGGGGGTGGAGGATTTTCCTGGGTGCAGTAAGTTGCTTATTGTAGCCCAGAATTTGTTAGGATTATGAGCATGTTTTTCTTGCATAGATTTATAGTAGTTACTTTTGTCTATTTTTATTTGTTTTTTGACTTTGTTCTTAAGTTCTTGATAGTTTTGTTTCAATGAAGCGGTTTTGACTTTATGAAATTGTAACCAGGATTTGTCCCTTTCTTTCATTAATGTTTTGGTATCTTTTGTTAGCCATGGGGTATATTTGGTTTTGATTCTAATTGTTCTAGAGGGTGCGTGCTGGTTTAGAATCTTTAGGAATGTTGAATTAAAATACTGTACAGCTTTGTCTATCGGTAGTTGTTTTAGTGGGTTCCAATTGCAGTATTTAAGTGCATTGGTAAATTCAGTGGGTTTAAAAGATCGTTTCTTCCATATTACCCTGAGTATAGGTTGGTGAGTATGGTGTGGTCTATTCCTAATTATGTATTTTGCTTGGTGGTCACTCAGACTCTCTGGAAGACAGCCTGATTGCTGTGCTTGAGTGGGGTCAGATATCAGACTCCAGTCTAGTATAGACTGCCAATTGCTTTTCTTGTCAATTCTAGTGGGGTCAGTTATAATTTGGGAGAACCCATGAAGGTTAATGTGGGCTGTTGGGGTGTGGCTGGTGCAGTCAGACCCGTCAATGTTAAAGTCGCCTAATAGTATGGGTTCTTGTGGGAGATAGGTGGACATCCAGTCTAGTAGGCTTTCTAGTTTAGTAATGTTATTGCCTGGTGGGATATAACCCCCAGCAATAATTATTTGTTTGTTGGAATTAAGTTTTAATCTTGAAAGAATTATTTCTATATCTTTGATATAATCAGAATTACATTCAATTTGATCTATATTGAGATGACTTTGAAATAGGATAGCTACACCTCCTCCCTTTTTTCCAATTCTATCTTTGAGTAGAATATTGTATCCAGGACATGCAATTTCATTACTATGGTTATCTGGTTTGAGCCATGGTTCTGTTAACACGGTTATATCTGGTTTGTAAAGAGCTAGGAGGGCGTGAAGGTCCTGTGTTTTGTTAAGTATACTTCTTGTGTTTAGGTTTAATAGGAGGAGTGATAAAGTTGGTCTTGGGTATAGAGGATTTGGTTGATTTGAGTTTGTATTGGGAGATGTTTTGGGACCTGGGTTTGGGCGAATGTCTCCACAGCAGGAAAGGTTTTGGCAAAGGTAGAGGTATAGTTTGTCCAATTTATGTAGTATTTTTGTTAGTTTTGAATAGTACTGAGGGTTGGCTTTCTGTTGACTAATGTAATATGCGTGAGAGAGAGGGTGTGTTGAATAGAGGTTGTAAGGTGATATGTGACAGTTCTTTAGTTTTACAGAGTTTGTTAGGATGTCTGTTTGCCATGGTGGAGGGGGGGTGAAGCTGAGGTATGAGTGATAGGAGGTGAGAATAGACAACTGGAGAACAGAGAGGACAATTAATGGATAAGGTGCTAGTTTAAGTAGATGGGTGTTATATGTGTTGGACATGTTGTGGTGCAGAGAGGTATTGGACTAGTTTGAGAGGGATATTAGTAAGGTTAGGAGTTGGTTGTAGAATAAGGGTGTGGTGTTAGGTGTGAATGCTATGAGTGAATGTGGGTGTGGTCAGTGATTTTAATGGAGATGATGTGGGTGTGGTGTATACCTATAAATGTAATGTGTATGGGGGTGGGTGGGAATGGGAGTAGGGTATGGGAGCATAGAGAGCCCGGGCGTTAGCGCGGGTGAATGGAGCAGGGCAGCACCGTCCTGTAGGTGCAGCAGAAGGTATATGAGAGAAACAATCAGTGAGTATTTCAAGACCTTCTGTGGGTCAAGCTATTTGCTTAGTGTTAGATTTAAGCATAGAATTGTCGCCTAAATTCTAGTTATTTTTATATTCTTAATATTTCTTTGTATTTTGTTTGCACTAATCTTTGAGAGGGGCTAAGCAGTAGTGAATCTGAGATGAGGCTAAAGGAGGGGAGTAAGTGGATAGAGAGTGGGGGATTAAGGCTTGGGGGTTGAGCAGGGTGCTTTTCAGCAAAGAAGAACAAAGTACACTAAAATTTAGTGCAATTTCACAAAGAGATACAGAAACTGGAATAAGCTCAAACATGACGAAAATAGCTAAGGTTAGTAGTGTAAGGTGATATGGTGGAGGGGGGCAGGTAAAAATTTAAAAATGGAAGGTGCTATATTATGAAGTGGAATGAAATGAACAGGTACATACATAAGGATTTATGTGCTAGCTATGAATTACACTGTGTTTATCCAGGTGAAGGGTATATACATAGCCAGCAGCTTATTAAGTGAGACTTTAACTATGTTTTGGAAGTCTTTATAGACAAATCTTAATTTAGAGAGAATGGGAATTGTGTTTCAAATCCTAGACACATAGTTGGAGCAAAGTAAGTTACCTGAGGAATTGCTGGATTTTTTTTAACACAGGCAAACTGAAAAAGTAAAGAAACTATGTTAACACGTTCACATTTACGAAGAAAATACATCACATACACTCTTCTATACAATATAATCAAGCCAACAACTGTTCAACTCTTGCCCTCTCTTAAACCTCATTCCGCCTCCAAAACATTTTTTTGCATGTACTGTTCCCATAATTTCCATCTTTATCTATGCAATTTGCTCCTACCCTTTTCTGGAGATCTCATTTCCAGTTATTTTATTTCTGTTACAATATTCACTACTTCAAATACGGTTGGTTTAGACATTGATTTCCATTTTCTAATAATTGCTTTTTTTGGCAGCCACCAGAATTAAACTTAAGAAGGCCTTATTATGTCTAGGCAATTCAAATCCTGTACACCAACTCAAAAAATAATTTCCTTAGTTACACTCATTTGGTTGCCCAATATTCCTGACAGAGTACTCTGTAGGTATGCCTGCCAACTCATACAATATTTTATATACTCAACTAATTATTCCTTTTTTTAACAGCAGGTTCTATCCTAGATTCAACTAAAAACTCTACCACAGCAGGTATTTCACCTAGGATTCCCCTACCCTTTTCTCTTTGCCGATACTTTGATATCAATTCCTGAAAGGGAGGGCAGATCCTAGCTTGCAACCCAAGTGTCTTCTTAGCCTCTTCAAATTATATTACCTTTATCTCTCTAATTATTTGTTCCCAATAACTTTGGTTCCTCTGCCAGTTTCCTCCAGTAAATTCCAACCCCCTCTTGCCTATTCTCTATACACTAATTGCAGCCATTCCTATTGGCAGAATAACCTTTCTCTACTCCCATGTTGGCTTAGTTCTTAGAATACTTTATGAATACAATATTTTGTATAACTGTTGTTATTCTTCTTAAGGATCTGCATCCAAAATCCCACTTTCTTTTTGTTTCTTGAAATTCCCCATTGCTTCATCAGCATCCATTTCCACTTTTAACTGTAGCTACCTGCTTGTGTTATGTGTAAGAGCCTTAACTGTGTATCTCTAAAATATCCCTTTAAATCAGGTAATCCTAAACCACCTTGTTCTATTGGGAGGGTCAAATTATTCCACTTGACTCTTACCTTGTTAACAGAAAATTCCTTCAACACCTTAGTAATTTCTACCTACAGCTTCTCCTCTGCTTGATAAAAATATGCCTGAACTGTTTATAAAACTAGAGGGACTAAAAACATTTTATTACTTGTATCTTGCTATCCATACCCATATACAAGAACTTGTAGTTTCTTAGTTTTTGTATAATCTTTTTAGTCTCTTCCCACATATCATTAGCTGTCGTAACAAAATCAGTTTTAACAGCTACTCCTAAATTCTTCATTTTATTATGTCCCCATAAATACGAGTGTGGCCAAATCAATTTATGTATGGGAACATAGTTTATAGCTACAGCCTTTGTTTTATCTTTATTAAATGTATTTATGTTCCACAACACTGAAATATCTTTTTCTGGTTTTATCAGGTACAAAATAGTAACTTCTGCAACTAAAGCCAACTTTTTTGACTACTATACCCACTACAGCCTTGAATTTCTGGGTCCCTTATTTTCTTTGCCAATGGTTCTAAATATAATGCAAATAACAAAGGGGAAAGAGGACACCCCTGCCTGGATCCTCTGTTCAGGCACAGCTTAGTATACTTAGATTTTTACCTCCGATCCCTTATATATCCTCCTAATTAACCTTATTATTGTATCAGTGAATTCAAATGTCTCCAATGCCCTACTCATAAAATCACAGCTTACTATGTCAAATGGTATCTCTGCATCAAGACCCACCAACAACAGTGTCATTTTCTTAAATTCTGATTCCCCCTGAATCATCATTATTCTATTAATGTCAAATGTCTGCCTCCCTTCCAAAAAATCCCCACATTGATCCATACTGATTAATTTTGGAAACACCCTTACCATTATTTTAGCCATTACAAACAAAGACTTTAAAGACATGGTACAAACGGAAACAGGCCTATACGAAGCTGGATCAGATTAATTTTTACCATCTTTAGGCATTATAGCCACCACAACTTTTTTTACAGGATGATGGCGCTTATACTCCTTTTAAAAATGCTGCTAAATAAAATTTTCCAAAACTTTATCACATTCTTCCATCATAGCTTCCAAATTTCCAAAAGAATACCATCTATTTCTGGAGACTTTCTTGAAGATTGGTTATACATCACCATTTTTATCACATCTCCTCCTATTAATCAAAATTTCCATTTTTGCTTTTTCTTTACTTCCCCATTTCTCTGCATTATACAACTTTTTAATAGAAAATCCAAAATATCTGTAATACCTCTACAGGATCTTTAGTAATTTTTGTTGTTAAAGGCTCCCTATGTTTGACAACAACCCTTTCTACTTTCTGTTGCCTAAGTCATTCAGATAAAAAGGTTTGTGTTCTGGAGTTATTAACAAAAAAATATCTCCTTAACAGTAATCTTTCTAAACTCATGCATATTATTCAGGTACTCCCTTATTTTCTCTTTATAACTGTGAGCTGTGCTTCTTGTTCTGTGAGATTCCCCTTATTCTGTAATACTTTAACCTTTGTCAGCCCCTCTAAATAATTATTGCTGCTTCTTAACCATATCTCTTTTAATTTTATGTCTGCCCTATTTTTAAACTCCACTTTCATTTGATCCTACTCACTAGCTATATTATCTGAAGTACTTTCTATCTTCCCTAATAACTCCTGAATAATTGCCACTATCCATTCCTTAAACTCTTCTCTTTTTAACAGGTAGGTAAGGAAGCACCAGTGTCTCATTTGTACTTCATTAACCAGCATTTTTATCTTAGTGATTATTGACACATGATCTGAAATAGTTACTGGATGTGAGTCACCAGATCTCAATTAAATGTACATGTTCCCATGAAATATAATTTCTGTCTAATGTAGCCAAGTTATCAGTCCTCATTGAATAATATGCAAATTATCTTCAGATTC
This sequence comes from Protopterus annectens, assembly GCF_019279795.1. NCBI lineage: Eukaryota > Metazoa > Chordata > Ceratodontiformes > Protopteridae > Protopterus > Protopterus annectens. The sequence goes on along the minus strand of NC_056732.1, from coordinate 1,515,821,600 downwards.
TTACTACTGAATTCAAGTCTTCCTTATCAAATATTTTCATAAATTTCTTCTGAAATCTACCATCTTTTCTTACATATTTCTCTTCTAGGACCCCCCCAGATATATCCTCATTGTTGTAAATCAAATTCCAGTCCCCACCTACAAATAATATTCCCTGCTAAAAGCTACTTATTTCTCCCAAGATTTTCTTAAGCTCCATTACAGCAGTTGGTGGAATATAACTACATGCCAGCATAATCCTCATTGCTTCCATTAGCACTTACTACCACAAATCTACCATTATCTCTTTTCCTTTTCTATCACTACTGCAGTCCCTCTAGCAATTAATATAAATATTCCTCTTTTCATTTATTCCTGACATTCTGCTGAATATCTATCCTGAAATCTTTTCTTTATCCCTAATTTGCATGCCCAGTTCTTTCTTAATGTGTGTCCTGTAGCATTATTTGCAATCTGCATTTCTAAACATAATTATTCTTTCCTTTTTGTCAAACCTGCAAGATTATTCACATTCCAAGATAATATGGAAAGTGTCAAAATTATGATAAGAAGTCATTATCCCCACCTAGTATATGACAACTTTTTAAATGTCTATTTGCAGTGTTTGTATGCATGTAGCCACTAATGTTTGGCAGGTTGATCCTTCATACAGTTTTTTCTTATCTCCCCTTGAAACTAAATTACATTCTTACAAGACTTTTTCTGTTAATGAAAACTCTCAAAAACACCCCATGAACATCCACACAAACTGTTAATGTAATACAAACATACAAAACTATGTACATCTTCAAATAATGATGCTTAACTCTCCTTAATGGAACAATTGTCCCAACCAGACAGCTGGAAACGCAAGTGTGATCTAACCTAAAGTTAAAGTTATCCAATATACATGTTACTGCATGTACTCCTACTCACACTAACTGGTATCTGTTCTTTTTTTATCTTTAGTCCCCTCCCAGATTTGAAAAACAATGTGCATACTTTTATAAAACATTAACTTTCAGCCTTGAAGAAACTGGTATTTTGGCTTTTGATTGCCCTATAATCAGCTTGTCTCCATTGGAACTTAAGAAAAAATGTAACTGTCAGCTGCAGGTTTCTAAAAAGGTTTCTAAAAATATGCTGAAACATTTACAGCTAAACCAAAACTTGTTCTCTTATTTACTTGTTTCCATTTAAAACTTCTTATTGTATTATACCAAGTATCATGGGTGCTAGTATGATAATACTTTTCTTACTGACGGCCTCTGTCCATAAGGGACATCGGGGCCAGACCAGAGGTAAATTTACAACTTCCCATCCAATTGTCAAGGATATGTTTAGAGAGGGTCAGGGATGAACTCTGTTTTACATGGATGGACAAAGTATTCCATTGTGCAATGATCATATGAGATGCACATCTGTTTCTCCAGCATGTTCAGTTTATGGCACAAGCATAATTTCAGATCCCTGGATATAGTGTTTCTGGTGCTGTTTGTTTACAGCATGTGCAACAGCTCCATCAGGGCTGGGTCTAATGAAGCTCTGTAAGCCAGGCAAAGATCCCCTCTCTACAGCCTGTATGAAACTGAATACAGAGACAGAGGCTTTAGGCAATCAGTGTAGGACATGATATTCACTCCCTGAATTTTCCTGGTAAGAAACCTTTGTGGGTGTTCCAGTTGTTGCAATTGTCTAGTTAGATGCATGCCAAAGGGGGCACTGTATTCAATGACAGGTCTGATAAGGGCTGAGTAGAGTAGTACTGTAACGTATTTGAACCTGGATGCAATACTCTAACATTTAAGTTTGGTGACATAGAATGATTTTCTTATTTTAGCCATATATTGGTCAAAGGTCAGACTGCAGTCTACATATGTTCCAAGAACCTTTGTTACCGGGTCAACTCTTAGGAGCATTTTATTGATGAAGTAATTAACTTTGGTTGACAGTTTCCCAAAGGGCAATATAATGCATTTTGCGTTTTAGGCCATGGCTTTGTCACAGGTCATTTGTCTGTGTTAAACCCACTTGTAAGATGTTGGTGTCTCGGGGGAATCTATAATATCTCCCAGTTTACACGAGCCAGAGGCCTTGAACATTAGTCTTTACTTCCAAGAAGGAGATGCAAAAAAGAAGCGGGTCCAGCATGGAGCCCTGGGGTACTCCACTGGTGGCTCTTCTCTTGGTGCAGGTGATCTCACTGATCCTGACTTCTTGGTTTCTGTCTTTGAGCCAGCAGGCAGTCCAGCGAGTTATGTAAAGATTTACGACTGAGAGAGCTTGTCAACAATGCCTGAGTGGGGTATTGCACTGAATATCTTGACCAGATCCATATATGCAGTATTACCCTTGTCAGCTGCCTTGATGACCCTCTCAAAGAAGTGTGCCAGGTTAAGTAGCCATGACCTTCCCTTAATAAAGCCAAACTGGATGGATTCAGTGTGTGTAGGTTGCCAATGTCCTAGTTTATCATTTCCATGACTGCATATTAGGCTTGCTAGACTGACGGGTCTTTAGGTACCTGGGTCGTTTGATGGTGAAGAAAATATAAAAGAAAGATATGTTGTAAATATTGTTTATAGTGTATATAATATACAATATGTACATATATATAATGTAAATAAGTATGATTGCTTTATTAAAGGAAACCTACTCTTTGTGAGGTGATCACTAGGTGTGCCGGAGGGGTGCTAATGGTAATCACCTAATCTAAACTGGAGGCTGTGAGTGGAGAAGGAAAAAAAAATAAACTGTAATTCAGAAGGAAAAATATGTTTTAGAGGTGAACATCATGACATTAGAGGGTCAGGAATTACTTTATTTTTCAAAAAATGAATGAAACAGAATCAGAAGAATAAGAAGCCATGCAGTGGAGTATGGTAATGGATTAAATATTTGGTAGTAAGGAGATAACAAAAAGACTGAAGGATTCTGTACATGATGGTGTGGATACAGAGAGGGCATGTCTGTCCAGTAAAGCAACTGAATTTAAGGGCATTCTCTGTGTTGGGCTTCAGAAAGATGGAACAGAGAGAGGTTGACTGCAGTGTTTCCAGAGTAAAGGCTTAATCAGCAGATTCCAGTGAAAGGCTACAGAAAGAGAAGGATATGTAGGTGCAGAAGACACAGACTGGAACTGTTGGGAGCTGTATGAAAAGGTCTGCTGTGAGGGTGAAAACTGTGTTTTAGATAATATTGTTATGCCCTTAGGATTCAGTTTGTCTGACATTAGGGCATTAATACATACAGGAACTGTAACGTTTTTGAAATAACTTTTGAGACATTTGCATTAGCAGAAAAAATTGTTAATAAATATGAAAGGGGAAATAAATGTAGTCCTTCCAAGGAGACATGTTATCAACATTTTAATGTACAGTTAAAAAGAAAACTGCAATTTAGAACAACTGAAATAAAGAATGAATTAAAATGTTTTTTTTTCTAAGGTTACGTTATGTTGTACATAATATTAAAAAAAGTTGTGGATGACAGAAAAGTATGGACTACGGGACAGGAAGCTTATGTAACTTTAAAAACAGAAAACACGTTGCAGCATGCATCTAATGTGATAGTAATAAACTGGAAAAATGGGGGGGGGGGGGCAGTCAAAAACATGTTTTTTCCTGCGAAGATGAATCACCTATAAACCGTGACTGTGCATACAGAAGGTAATGGCAAGTGTGAAGAGTTTCAGTATTTTAGAAAAATCTGTAAACCATCTATCCACATCCTCCTTTCCCATTTTGCACACAGTGTTGGGATGTCACTTCAACAGTGACAACCATCTAGAGCCCAGGTTTACTTCAAAGAAGGGCTAGCCCTGCCATGGTTATTCTTCTACACCACACTCACACACACACACACACACACACACACACACACACACCTATGGCCAATTGAGGGAGTCCAATCCACCCACTGCATATCTTTGGAATGTGGGAAGAAACTGAGGGACCAGGAAGAAACCTATGGAAACAGAGGGAGGACATGCAAACTCCACATAAAAGGTATTCCATCCGAGAATCAAATTGGGGAACCTCTTCTTGTGAGGCAACAAGCTATCTGCTGTTCTACTGTGTTGCCCTAAAAAAATGTAAACCATACTGTAGGAAATGTGGAAGTGAGAAGCATTTTGGTTTGATTGTCCACAAATTAATTATGACAAAGTGAGGAAAATGAGGAGGAAGTTCTTATGCAAGAAAGGGTGAAAGTGAATAATGAAAGAATGGAGTGAGGGATGGAGGTGAGAAATTCCAGATAAAAATAAAGAAAAAGATACACTAGATGAAGTCCACAAACTAATACATGAAAAAGAAACACAGAAATGGAAAACAGGTTTGGTTACTACAAAAAGAGAAAGATGGAAAGGGAGATATGAGCTCTTAGAAATACAGATAGAAGGTTCTATTGGGGGAAGGTTGAGAAGGAGAAAAATAAGGCCAAAAGACGAATTGGAAAAAAAAAAAAAACAAACAACGGAAAAGGTTAATATAAATGTGGCATCACTGAATGTGAGAAAGGTGATGTTAACAAAAATGATGGTGCTTGAATGGTGTGAAAAAATATATGCATATGCAATTTGTTTACTTGACATAAAACGTACAGATAAAAAGAAAACGGTAGCATTTGAGATGGTGTAGAAAAGAAAAGTGGTAAGGACTATAGGGAGTTCAGGTATTGCAATATTACTAAAAATGAAGACATTAAAATATTAGATATAATGGTGGTAGCATTAGCAGGAAGAGTTTTAGTGTGTAACGTGAAAAAGGGACAGAAGATGTTTAGAATAACAATAGTGCAAGCATATACAAATGTAACTGAAAGAAAAATGTCTGAGGAAATTCAAAATGATGTGACAGTAAATATGTCTATTACGGTGATGGGGAAACATTCTAATTTAAGAAAAGTGAATGGAAAAATAGCACAAAATGTAAAAATGGGGAGAGAGGCTGTAAATAACTGTAGGTTAAGAATGGGTAAAGGGACAGTATATGCTTATAAGAGATGGCTACTTAAAACACAGATTGATTATATTTTGTTTACAGATGACATGAAAGAAATAAAAGATGGAATTAAAGAAGAAAGTGTTCAGATCATAGGTCTGTTATGGGCAATAACAGGAGTACATGTGTTAAAAAGACTTGCAGGAATCGAATGTCTTAAAAAGAAAGAGGGCAACTGTGGAATCATAACATTGAAGCCATTCTGTGGCAGTTTGAAAAGAGTGGTGCATGGTGTATAACAAAAAGTGTTAAAAATACTTAAAATTAGAGCACAGTAGAAGAAGGAAAAGATGACATAACAAGCAAAAATAAATTTGTGAAAGAATAATAGAAAAAGGGGCAGGGAAAAGTCTCGAAGAAGAAGAGATGAAATATAATAAAGAAAAAACCCCAGAAAAAAATGACATTTAAACGAAAGTATTACATGAAAGGGAGAAAAGCAGTTTTCCCATTTCTTGGTAAGAAATTTAGATGTAATGACAGAAAAATTAATTTAATGAAGGCTGAAAAAGGGCAGTTAAAATATAAACATGGGGAAATTAAGGATAAAACTGAAAGGTATATACAGAATATGTATGAGGGGGAAAAACATGGCAGGGGGTGTACAGAAAGTAAAGAAGAAGGAAAAGGAGGCAGTGGAAAAATGGAAAATATAATTCACAGTAAAGAGTTAAGAGGATGCTATAAAGGAAAGTAAAGAAGAATCTGCAGCAGGCCCAGATAAGAGTATAGTTTCTATAAAGAAATGTCAGATGATGAAAATTATGTTTTTCTGGAAATAGTGAATGAATAGATGGAGGAAGGTATATACAAGAACAAGTAGAAAAGATTTGTAATGGGGTTATAACATTTATATACAGAAAGGGGAGAAATAAACTGGAGACCAATTATGTTGGGAAACGCTAACTATAAAACACTTAGGAAGATTATTCAAAAAAGAATGGTAAGTGCCATAAAAGAAACATGGAAGCTAGGGTGTATGGGGTTAAAGGTAAAAGTGTAAATGGAATGTTAATGATGATTAAAGAAGTGGTTGAATGTACAGATAAAGGGAACGGAGAAGAAGAAAGAACAGTATGTGATGTGGCTAAGGCATTTGATAGTATTGATCATGGGGAAATACTGAATGTTTTAAAAGAACACAAGGCAGGAGGAAAATATGGATAATGAGGACAATTCAGGAAAATGTCTGCGTGTCTGTCATGGCAAATGAATGGGTAGGGGAAAAAAGATAAGATAGGAAAGAAGGGTAGAGCAAGGCTGTCCACTGAGCATATGGCTGTTATACAAACACATAGGTCAAGGTTAAAGGATGATAGATGGGAAGTTAATTGAGGGATAAGGCTACCATTAATGTTAATTTATGCAGATGATTTGGTCTTATTAACAAAGAACAAACACTGGATGAAAGAGGTAATTTACAGAGTACAACAAATTTTAGGTACAGTAGGATTACAGTTAAAGTAAGGGTTTTGGAGATGTTAAAAATGGCAGGAATTTATTTTAACAGAACTGACGTTGATGTTCTAAAGGTTAAGTTTGGAAGGGAACAAGTAGTAATACAACAACGGAGAGAAGTTTGGTGGAGGGTGTTTCAGTTGTCCATAAGAAAAGGCATATACATACGTGTGTGTGTGTGTGTGTGTGTGTGTGTGCATGTGTGTGTGTGTGTGTGTGTGTTTGTGTGTGTGTGTATGTGTGTGTATTAAACACATATATTTTAGGAAAGCAAGCATATTCAGCTAGTGCGTGCATGTTTCCAAGCTGTTTGGAAACTGGAAAATGAATTATTGGGCATCATTTTTGGTTTTCTGTGGGAAAACAGGTTTGAATCCAGTCCAAACAGGGACAGTTTATAATGTAAAATAAATGTGTGCTTGAATTCAATAAATCCAGCTGTTTTCTTAAAATCAATACATTTATTTTGAGGGTTAAAAAAGTGTCTGAAAAAAGACAATCCTGGGGATTTAATAAAATCTGTGTAGGCATAGAATAAAGCCTACACGGAAGGTTACCATGCCCATGTATGCAGTACCCCCTTGGTAGCACGCAATGCATATTAATGAAGGCACATTACTGAGGGAAAGCCATGTAACACGGTTACTGAATCAGTATAGGGAGTGTGTTACTATGTCCAGAGATGAGTAAACTCAGAATGTGATATATTTGGCCAAGTGCAAGGATTGCTGTTCATTCTATGCAGGCAAAATGAACTGCCATTTGAAAGAAAGATTTTGCAGCATTTGTCAGCAATATGATTAGGGAATATTCACAATGTTTATACCAACATGTTGCATGTAATGGAAGACATACATTTGTTTTTATGGTGCTGCAAGTTGTGAAAGTAGGTGTTAGAGGTGAAGATCTAGTGAACTTAATGGAATTCAATGAAACAAAGTGGATAACTGAGCTAAGGGTGATAGAACCCCAGGTTTAAATAGGGTAGTACATTTAAAACCCACCCTGAAGAGGCAGAGATCTTGTTATTGAAACATTATTGGTTGTTGTTCTGTATAAATGTTAAGGGTTGCAGTGAATGGATTATCTTTGTGAATTGAATATATCCCAAAAGCTTACCTTTTGGTTTTATTCACTAATTTTAATAAATAGTGTTTTTATCAGACTGGTGGTCAGGCAGCTTTCATCTTCAGTTTTGCTTTATGGAACAGTTGCAAGCCTGACCTTTTGGGTGGAGTGTCTCATCTTTGTATTTTTACATTTGGATATCAATCTATGCATATATAATGTAGTTTTCATTTTTTTTTTCGCGGCACAGCGCACAGCAATGGACACATCCCAGACATCTAAAAATAGAAACCGGACATATTTAATTATGAATGCAAAGGTCAAGTTTAAGCACAGGTGAGCGGGCATGGGGTGCCATGGTGCTCAGTGGTACTTAAACATAGTGGAGAGGTATATAAAAGTATAGCATCATTCCACACATCCACATAGTCAAATGGTTAGAGTACCAGCCATATGTGCTGTAGGTGCAGGGTTCGAATACACAGGTTATTAAGCAGTTATTTTGCAAATACATATTATGAGAAGTATTTTTAAATCCTGCTTTGCTCCAATCAGCTAAGCTCTGCTAAGCAGAGCTAAGCCTTGCCAAGCACTGCTTAAACAAGGAATGTTTTAGCAGTGCTAAGCGGTGTGAAGCACTGTTAAGCAATGCCAGTTTAAGCATTGCTCAGCTAAGCTGGTTTGCACACTAAGCACTGCCAGTTCAAGCACTGCTCAGTTGAGCAAAGCAGGTTTGCGCAGTGCTACGCAATGCACTGCATATTTAAAAATTGCCAAATGGCAGTAAATGGTGGGAAAACAGGCTTATTTAAGTGCAACAGGCAGGAATACTGCAGAGCCAGTTGAAGTTTGAACTTGGCAGGAACTATGGCAGGTGTTGGAGAGGGTGTGTCCTTCCGGGTGCAGCAGTGGGGCATTCTGGGGTCCAGGGTCATGGCTGGACTCCATGTGAAATACCATGACATCCGGCTGCTGCATGGCCAGTACCAGGGACCGCTGTACAAGTCAGAAGCCTGGGACTGGCTGGCATGCAATCTCACCAGTGTAACAGGTATCCCCTGAGTAGGTCAGCAGCTCCATCATCATTATGACAATCTGAAGTGATTGAAGAGGGGACTTCTGAACACCTGGGTCCAGAACTCTCGGGATGGGAATGCCCCACAAGTTTATAAGTACTGTTAGCATTGTTTTAGCAATACGTAATCTGAATGTGTGATAGACAGGTACGCATAACGATGTTCTTCTGTCCCTACAGCTGCAAAGGAGAGAGCTCGCAACCTACAGGCCCAGGCCGAGGTGAGTGTGGTGAGTACAGATACAGATGTGTCTTGCAATCTATTGTCATATAAGCAAGAAAGAGTAAATTCTTAACTGCCATTAGGTATATACAATTTTGATTGTAATGGAATGAATGTGGCCGTACACCTGAACTGAAATTAAGTAAGTAATGCCACATAATAGTTCAATAAAGATAAAAGCATGAAAACTGATAATGTTAAGGATATAAAGGTTCTACTGCATTAATTGTGGAATTACAACTGTATTGCAACACTTGTATTATATGAACTGCTCTGCAATAAAGACTTGAAAATATAACAATAACTGCATGAAGTCACCCCTAATAAAGCTGTGTTGTGCAATATGTGTGTATTTTGAGCTGTTGTTCATGAAATTGAGTATTACATCTGCTCTGAACTAAAAACACAAAGAATACCACTAAGTGACTCAAGGTTAGCTAAAAAGAGTGTTCTGCTAAACTATAGATTTAGAGCTATAGTACAAGATATATGCATTATATTTGTTCTGCACTAAGATCTGAAGCACTACCAGGGACATCCAAAGTATACTGTGTATATCAGGATCATCTTGTGTTAAGCACTGCATTTCAGCTACATGCATTTCTGCTCCTGAGGTACGGTGCTGCAGGCAAGTATGAAACTGTAAAGCTGTAGACTACAAATATACCATCTCCAACTGCATATGAGTCAGGTGGCCAACCCAGCACACCACTGTGGTTTGTACACATCACAGATATTTCCACCCACTAGGGGCTTATTGTCTACACCTGCATTCTATGTATTAATGTACAGTTTACCTAGTACCTCTGTCATGCATGAATCTCATGCATGTCTGTTCAAGTGTCACTACAGTCTTATATGACACTCTTCTTCTATTACCAGGACATACTTTGTTACCAGGTGAGCTCTAGGCAAATATCAGTCAATCAATATGCAGCAGTGGCTCAATATTTCAGTTTGATAAATGCTAGGTCTGATGTACATTTTGTCACATACAGACCAGGGTTTGAATCCAGTGACAAGTACTATAAAGTATTATTGAATCAGTTATGTGTTGTTAACAGATGTTCTCTTCACAGGAATTGCAGGTAAATGGGTGCAGTAGGCCTTAGTATGGGTTAATAATTTGTGTGTTCAGATGTAACATTGTATTAACAGCATTGCTCAGGAATGGGATAACACTTCAGGAAATAAAGCGAACAAGTACAATACTAACAAAAGTTAATACAATAAATAAAATGTGTAATCTTGATACGGCCGTGTGCCTGGTGGGTCTGTGCACATTTGCTGACAATCTAACCCCATGCCTGCCAATGACGGCATGATAGTTGCTTACTCTCTGTACTGTACACGATACATGTCTCTCAAGTGTCACGCTGTCACAGACTGTAATCACTGTTGTCTAATTCCTTTGTCACAGATCTATCATTGACATGATTATGTCAGTAACACAGTCACACTACATCAGTCCACAGTACATCTTGGTAGTCATATAGGTCCACCTGACATGTAATAGTCTTCTGTAATTATGTACCTGTAGGTGTTGCAGCTTGGCACATACTGTCCCATGTGAATAGTTAGAGAGGTATGTATGTGCTACAGCAGCTACAGGGCACTGTTATACATAAAGAAAGGGCAGACCTGTAGAGTAATTAACAGTACTGTTGCAAACTATATAGCCTATACTGGTACTAATGGATTGCATTTCTCTCTCCCCTCACCCCTTATGTTCATCATAATTTATTATTGTTATGCATCGGTTATGGTTTACTGTTAACAAATGTTCTCTAAACATTATGTTGGACCTTGTGTTACCATTGTTATGTAATACAATGGTTGCATACTAACAAAACATGCTGAATTACCTATGTTGTTGGCCTTCTGCAGTAACTGTTACTGGCATGCTGTTACTATACTGACTGTTATCTCACTTATTGTTGTGTTCCATATACTATGCAATGTTATATTACTAGGTTATTTGCAATGTTCTGGCATGCTGTTATAACTAATAAATTGTTACGTTCATTACTAACCTATACACATTGAAATACCTCAACACTACAGCTTGACTGGATAGGGCGGTTCGTGGTGATCTGCCTACCCTACCTCAGCCAGCCATGGCACTGGGTCCCAGCACATCTAGGACCCAAGCCAGTAGTGCCCCCTCCACTGGCCCTGCACCAACTATGGGTGGAACCGCCTCAGGCGATGGGGCCCATTTCCCCCCCAGAAGCAGTTGCAGGGAGGGGGGTTGTCACCCAGGATCAGCTACCAGTGATGGTGAGCAGGAAAGTGCAGCATGGTTATGAGAATGGCCTGTGCCAGGGAGACTGACCAACCTGAAGGGGCAAGGTGGCCCTTGAGCACAGCCTCCAGCAGAGCCATCTTCAGGGCAGTGAAGGAGCAGTGTTGATTGCCAATGGATGGCAAGTGAGCTCAGTCACATTGCTGCTGTCTGTGGGCACATGGCTCTCTGATTCCACAACACCCTCCCCGTCCAAGGTATCTTACCCCCCTCATGTGTCACACACCGTCCCTGTATGATATCTTGTCTGTCTGCAAATGCAACCTCTCCTATCCCAGCTTTCCTCCCCACACGTACCTATATCCCTTCCCCAACATTCCACTCTCACCTTAAAAAAAGGGGAGGGCTATAAAAAAAAAAAAAAAATTGTCCCATACATAGCTCTCTATTTCACACCCATGTCCACTGAACAGAGTGAATTATTACACAAATTAATCAACAAAGTTATGTTGTCCTCAGCCCGCTCTCTGGGGTGTGAGGTTCCAAATTCCAAATTCCAAATTCTGTGAAATCTGCACAGCAGTTGCTGTAGAAAAAAATGGAGAGCTAAGGTCCTTTCATACACCCGTCCCACACATCCCTACCTGCCTTTCAGTATGTTTTTACTCCTGCTTTCCCCAATTTCACCACTTTCCTATCACCCCTTTTTTCTTTTCTTTTTTTATAATTAGCGCGGGTTTAAGTGAAGCTAAGTGGCGCGCCACACCACGCAAACCCGCTTAGAACTTCGTAAAAGTGCCTTAATCATCTTATGTGTTTTTGACAGTGTTAGGCACATCTACAAAATAATCACTCCCACCATGTCTTGAACCCGGGCCCCTATCAACTACAATACAGTGCTTTAGCTCACTAGGCCACTCAGCTCTGAATTACAACAGGTGTTTCCGCCAACATATCCTGATTGACAATGACACACTGCAAGTACATATAAGAGGAGAACTGGCAGTGTACTTGGGACTGTGATGCAGACACTACATCAGTACACAGCCAAATAAATATTAATGGATGTATGCGATGCCTGAGATAGCAGGTATAGCTGTCAACTGTACAAACTGTGGCAGAATGTCCACAGTTTTGTCTCCTAGGTTTGACATGGTTTCACAAAATCATGTCATTAAAGATTGAGGTTAGAGTGTCATACCTCATACCAATCAAAAAACACATGCTGATGCAATTCCTGTGTCACAGACTGTACACATGGATATATATCTTGCAAATACACCTGTTGCACCTGTGACTCTGTAGCTCAGTCTGTTAAATGCCATGCATGCAGTACATTTTGCCACCCACAGTCCTGGGTTTGAATCCAGTGTGTTGCACTTCAATTACATTCCTGTCAATACAGCAAAGAATGACTGAATCATGCAATTTTAACCAAAAACAGGCTGTTGCTACTGAATTAACTGCTACACATGTTAGCTAGTCAAAGGAATGTAGGTACGGACACACTGCACATATTCATATAACCTGCTTATATGTCGCCTACTACTCTCTGACTGGCACTGTTACATAACAGATGTACCCTAGGCACATGCCTCGACTGGACTGTTATGGGTATCCTCACCCTTGCTCTGCTGTAACAGAGCTGACACTGCTACCTCAGTGACACATACAGCCTGCTGTCCTCCAATGTGTTCACAATCCCCATTATGAGTCCCACGCAAAAAGCAGCAGCTGCAGGCTGCAACATATGCAGCTGTATGTTATGCTACCTGCTACAGACCTACTATAACTCACAACCCCCTAGAACAAGGGATCCACACGACACCCATACATAAAGGGTTGGGGGCCAAAGGTCAAGTGACGGGGACATGTGTCACAGTCTGTCCCTACAAACATACAGAGCTGACAGACAACCAGTTGCTGCTACAGCAGCATGCATATTCTGATGGGTATGATGTCTGACACCCACATATCTCTTCCCCCTTACTGACCTCAATCCACAATGTTTAAAACTGAATTGCCAGACAATCATAAAGTCAATTGACAATGGCCAAACATAGCATGCAAAACTGTGGGCATACCTCATAATTCTCAACAGTGGAAAGTATTAGTACCTGCCCTGTGCGATGCTGTAGACTCCACACCTCACTAATATCCATCTCACAGACTAAGAAAGGGGCTAAGGCCTTAAATATTGCATTGCTATGCTATGTCATTGGCTAATGAAAGTGCAATCCAGCTGTTCTGGATGCAGTTAGCAAGTCTGAGACACAGATTGGTGCACAGGCAATTATCTGTTACTGAGCATCATTTACAAAAGGCAAGCAACTGCCTATAGGAAACAGGTCTGTAACTTGCAATATGAAGACTGCGATTTACCAAGCATTGTTTTTCAGGATTTCTTCACAAAAGGATTAAGTTAGTCTACCAGGTATGTAATACAAATCCCCCTATAATGGGATGTAGATCGGGGAATGCAGCTATGGGGAACAGGGATTATAACTGCAGGCCTGTAGTACATCTCTGGGAATGGCATGTTGGCGATACTCTGCTGTCCAACAGCTACAGCCATGCCTCTCAACTGTGCCTGCTGTGAATTACATCACAGCTGTGGCCCTCTCGCTCTCTCCTACAACAGATGGCTCCTGTACAACTTATATTGGATTATGTGGTAGACATATTGTCAGTAAGTGAGGGTGGCTACAGCTGTCATATCACATGATGTACTGTCATTCAGCACCTCTCAGTCTGTGAATGTCACACAGGAATAGGTCAGACATTGTAAAGGTGTCCATGACTGTCCCTGATGTACTCTGGCTAGGTCACAGTTTAGCTGATATTCATATATCACAGCTTGAGAGCTATGGCTAACATACCTGGCACACCTCTACAGCAGGAAGTCAGGTCTGAGCCAGTATTACTGGGGGGACACAGGCCAAACCTCAGCAACAGTGTGTATATATTGGTCATACAAAGTAAGAGTACAAATAGAGTGACAGATATTACTGCAGCATAACAGTTTTCTTTGGGTTCTGACGCGTGACAGCCAGAATAATCATATTCTGGGAACAACCATCAATTATTGGACAACCACCTGTCAGATGTCCACAGGTGTCTAGCAAAAGGACCACATACATCAGGCACACGTACACATTTGGCAAACATCTGTGTACTGGAGAGGTATGACGCCTACAGGGAACACAGACTACAGCAGGTTTGCATTGCTGTCTGTCACTGTGGCACAGTGATGTTGCTGGACTGTCCCCACATACATGTAATAACACACACCTATGTGTATGACAGTGGCCATATGACATAGTAGTGGGACTTTGCCCACAGGGGACACACCACAGTAGATGGCATTGGGTCTATAGTATACACTCGAAAATTCAGTTCAGCAAATGGCACTTACATTGAAAATGCCATTCAGCTGACTCTTCATAGTGGGATCGTGGTACAGTGAAGATCGGAAAATTTACACCTTCCTCACTGTAGTCCGATGTCAGAGTTTGTATACATAATTAGCAGGGGGGGTGTGGGGGCACAGCCTCCCACAACAGCGAATTCGCTGAAAGGCATTTTCGATGCAAGTGCCGTTCGCTGAACTCAATTTTGGAGTATATAAAATAGACACAATGGCATTGATGGGTGTGGAGACATACAGCACACTCTGCCATGGCACACAGGGACATAATCGGTATTGTTATTATGTTGGTGATAACGATATACATAGTGTGTTGATAGACTGAGAGTTATGACATGGGAGATAGCAGTGGATAGTGCAGGGCAATTTGGATGTGCAGGGTCTGTACATAGTGGATATCAATGTATCTGGAACTGTGATGTGTTCCTCCTCTTGTTATCTTTCAGGAAGGAAGTATAGAAGGAGGCACCCGCCATTTACAAAGGGTGAAAATAATGTCATCCTGGATGGCCTCGAACTGCATCACGGCATTCTGCTGTCCAGGACTCATCACAATCGTGACCAATGTGGAGCACTGTGGGCTGACCTCGTCACAGCAGTCAACAAAGTAGGGCTACAGGACAGAACCTATGAGCAGGTCCAACACCGGGCCACAGATGTGATCAATGCTGCACAGCAAAGGGCTGCCACTGTGGCCAGGGACCGTGCTGTCACCAGTAGATGGCCTGCAGCAGCACAACCACTCATGGCCACAGAAGAATTCCTGGCAAACCTGGGAACAACTACCAACTCCCAAGCATCCGTCACCGCATACATCATGGAGGTGGGTGCCACAGCAGAGGAGCCTCCAGGTAAGCTTCCTGCGTTCATGAGTGTATTACTGTATCAGCCATTGTCACAGCCTCTGCATACCAGTACACGGGTGTCAGGTGTATCTGCATTGGGGGGTGGTTTGGTTTTAATGCACAGTTGTGCACACATATTTAAAATGTCAGCAATGTAGGCAGCATCATATTAGCTACTGTACATGTTGATATACGCACACATTACCCTGTAACATGCCACGTCTGTCATTGATGACAATACGTCTTCCGCACATTTCCATAGGTACGTCAGGTGTGGCCAGAGTCCAAGTTTCTGTACCTTGTAAGTGTGCTACGTTTGTTGTATGGATCATATATACCCTATGAATGTTAACGGCTGATATTTTGCCCTAGGCATAACTGTTATGCTTAGCAGAGTATAATACTTGCATGTTAAATTTTGGAGGGATTAACTAACGTGCTTTGAATGGGTAATCACAGTTGTGTATTTGCAGAAGCAGTAACACATATGCACTTATTTTTGAGGAGGTCTATGCAGTCTGCTATATAGGAGGTAATCACTCACAGATACCTGTTTTCACACACTATGGAGATGATACATACCTGAGGCAGTGACACTAGAACTGGCATAGTATGCCTGTGTATGACTACGGCTTGGAGTAAGCACCTCATTGGTTCTTTCAAGACTTTTTTAAAGTTGTTTCAGGTTTCAACTTTCTGTTACGTAAGAAGTTAACTTGTGGGTGTTTCTGCCATTTTGTTCTGATTTCCTGCCAAGGAGTGTATCATATTGTTTCCCAGCCTCCCTGCCTATTGGTATCATGTTCTTATAACTTTGTGGCTTTGCAGCTGCCAGTACCTACTGTAAATTTGATCTGGGACACTCCTCCCAGTCTAGTGTCATTACCTCATTCTACCTAATCCAGGGAGAACATTTGAGAAGGACAACCCAGTTAGTTTCTGCTCCTCCTTTCCCCTTTCCACTTTACAAAAAAAATGTTCTAAGCTTGTTTCCTGCCTTTCTTGTAAGCAGTCTACTCCAGATACAGATTTGCTGTATGCAGGACTATTTGTAAGCTTCTGAGCCCCCAAGCCTTTCTGTGTTGGAGGGATGCCTTCTAGCTTAATTTTGTTTCTTAGAACTAGACATTTTTTAGTTTCAGCACTCAAATCTGTTTCTTTGAGCTCAGCACTTGTTCAGAAATCATTGTAAACACTAAATAAGCTACACATTACTACAGCACTCAACTTTCCTCACTTGTCTAAAGAAAAACAGTTTTTAGTACTTAATAAATAAGCACCTATCCATGCATGTCGAAGGGTCAGCTCCCAGAGTTTTCTCCTGTCTACCTGATGAATCTGGGCATCTTGGGGCAATGCAGCAATTGCCTCATGTACACAGACAACCCTCTCCTCCTACCACCCAACACTACAACCTGTGAGAGATGCACTTATACAGCCAAACTGGAAGCACATCTCTCTTCACCCAAGACTGGACTAGACAGTCAAGAGGAGAAGGTAAACACTTGCACCACACCACACTCATCACATAGTCTCTCAAAACCTACACCACCAAAACACACACACACACAGAAACAAAACACACACCTAGATTCGTGGAGGCTCTCAATAAAAATCTGCCCAAGCAACAGGGACCTCTAAAGCAGAAACGCAAGCAACATCCACCCCCCCCAACACAACCCAAATGACACATAGTCCACAAACTCAGTGTGCCACTCAACCACAGCCCATAAGGCATAACAACGTGCCCAACACTCTAGTCACAGGTGACTCTATAGTCAGGCACACTGATGTTCCACTCACAAGGCTAAACAAGGAGAAAGTTAATGTCAGCTGCCTGTAGGGTGCCAGGATCCGCCATATAATGCATGTACTCAGGTCACTCCACAACAAGTATAAATACGACTCAGTCATTGTCCATGTCAGTGTGAATGACCTGAGACGTACCACCCTGGACTATATGAAAAGAGACATGGAGGAGCTGTCCGATCTTGTAGCCCAGGCAGGTATGACCCTAGCAATGAGTACCATCCTGCCATCACCCAAAATGATACCACAGTACAAGGGCAAAATGATTGACTTCAACAACTGGCTAAGCTTCTGGTGTCATTCTAAGGGGATCCAGTATCTGTCTAGGATGTCATGATCGACAAACCATGATGCTTTGCCAGACATGGCCTGCACCTGTTGCCCTTGGGATTTTGGATACTGGCTAAGGCTCTTGTCACCCCTATAGTGCCTGTTTTAGGCAAGGTTCAAATGACAAATTCACCACTGTAACAGGTACAAGCAAGCAAAATCTGAGGGTAATTGTTACTCAATGCTAGAAGTCTAAACCTTAAAATGCACTCACTCGAGGCACTCCTTAAAATGGAGAACATCGACATCTGTGCAGTGAAAGAGACCTGGTTCAAGGCTCCAGAGCACACCTGCATTAACAGGCTATAATTCATACCACACCTTTCGGCCACCTGACCTAGACCGAAACACTAAAGGCAGAGGCGTGTTCATATTCATTAAGGATATCCACTCCCCCAGGCTAGTTGCTTGTTACAGATCCCCCACCATGCCCCAGGATTCCCACTCCTCATTTCTTGTTACACTGGAAAATATTAGGGTACAACCTAACACACTAATAATTGGCGATTTCAGCTACCCCACCATTAACTGCAAAATCTACTCATGTACCAACCCTGGTGCTCAACGTTTTCAGGAATTCATAAATTCCAATGCCTTGGATCAACTTAAACACACCCCCACCAGGGGCAGCAATATCCAAGACCTAGTCATTACCAACATGGGCAACCAGTGTTCCACACCAGAGCTCAATTCCTCGTTGGTCAGATCCAGCCACAAGCTAATCATCCTAGACATCCACATCCCGCCCCCACCCCCCATCAGGGAAACCTCCATAAAAAATTTCTCCAAAGCCAACTTCACATTTCTTAAGACAGAAGTGGAAAACTTCACGACACCCATGCTGATGGACAATAGAGGTACGACTGCTGAATCCTACACAAATGCACTTTATTAGCACTTACACGAGTGCAAGAATCATGCAATCCCTAACAGAACCAAGATGCTATCCTCCAAAAAAAGGAAGCCATTCTGGTGGTCCCCTGCCATAAACAAACTCTACAACAGAAGAAAGAAACTGTTGCAAAAAAGAGTAAAATCCCATGATTGGAGGAACTCCCTGGTCAGCCTCAGTAAGAAGCTGAGATCCCTCATAAAATCCTCCAAAGCTAGTTACGAAAACAAAATTGCCACTGATTCTAAAGACAACCACAAAGTATTCTATAGCTATGTCAAGAATTTCAATGGCAACACTCAGATCTGCTCTGAGTTACAGCACAATGGCACTAAATATACAGAACCAACTGACATTGGCAAACTCTGTCAGATCGGTTTAGTGCTAACTTTACTCCCCTCTCATCCCCTAAAGGGCCCATCTCTATACCAGAAGAATGCAAAGTTCCTGTAATCACAGCTGCACAGATAAAAAAACACTCTCCAAAGCCAAGAAAGTACAGTTGTGTACACTTACCATAAATGTAGATGTTCAAGTGTATTCACTTGTTGCAGTCATTACATTTGGGTAATCCTGCTGGCAGGCTGCCCACATCCAGCCTGAATTCCAAAGTCTTGGGTCCTGCGTCAGCTGCTGTCACCCCTTCCCTGACATCAGTATGTCAGAGGTATAAAAGAAGCAGCCAACGCCATTTTCTTTAGTTTTTTTTTTTGCCCCAGATGTCAGGTGCCCCCCAAAAGGGCTGCCAAAATTTACATATGTATAATTACATGCACCAATATAAAATTTACGTTCATCTATAAGCAAATACACCACATAGGTTGTAGAAATCAGAGAAGGAAAGATAGGTTCCATCAGATGAAAAGGGTGATGGTGGGTGGGTAACCTGGACTGCAACAGTGAATACACTCGACCATCTACATTTATGGTAAGTGTACACAACTGTACTATGTTCTTCGTGTTTCATTGTTGCAGTCATTATATTTTGGTAGAGTCCCAAAGCTAAGGTTGGGAGGCTGGATCTAAACAGCATTAGGAGCGGCTAAGAGGCCCTGCAGTAGTAATTGCTCTGTCTTTCTGAAAACTTTGGTTCTGTCCAAGTAGAATCTAAGCTGTCTGTGTACGTCTAAGGAATGCAGAATTCTCTCCCCCTTGTTCTGTGGATTTGGATAAAAGGTTGGCAGGTGAATAGATTGGTTGAGAGCCACACTGGACACCACCTTAAGCATAAATGTTTGGTTTGTCCTCAGAGAGACTGTCTGGATAAAAAATGATAAAAGGTTCCACAGCCGTGAGTGCCTGCAGCTCTGAAACTCGTCTTGCAGAAATTATTGCTAGGAGCAGAGCTGTTTTCCAAGATAAAAACTTTATACCAGCAGTAGTAGCTGGCTCAAAAGGAGGCAGGGTGAGTTTTTCCAAGACATAGTTGAGGTCCCATGCAGGCATTGGTGATCTCCTTGGAGGTCTTAAATTTTTGGCTCCTCTGAGGTACTGCTTTAATAAGGGATGAGAAAAGATTGGCGGCTCTACATTGTAATGAGCCGAAATGGCAGAGGCATGAATTTTAATAGATGAAAATGATAGGCCTTTGTCCAGCATCTCAGTTAAGTATTGCAAAATCTGAGGAATATTTGGCACAGCTCTATCAGTTCCTTCTGCCTGGTTCCAAGCACAGAATCTCTTCCATTTTCCAGCATAAGATTTTCTATTACTAGGCTTTCTGGCTTCCAAAATGACATCCATCACAGCTTTACTGAGAGGTGTGTTTTGTATGACTACATTATTCGCCATGCTGTTAGGTTTAAAGTTCTGAGTTGGCTGTGCAGGATCTGACTGTTTTGCTGGGACAGTAGATGAGGTATTTGAGGTAAGGTCCAAGCTGGGCATTGAGACAAGCTCCTTAGTATTGGATACCAGTATTGGCGGGGCCAGTCTGGGGCAATCAGTATCATCTTTGGCTTCTCCTGTCTGACCTTTAGGAGTACCTTGGGGAGGAGAGGCAGAAGGGGAAATGCACATACTGATAGGTTTTTCCAGCTGAAAGATAAAGCGTCCACTTTCCATGCTTGTCTGTGATAAATCCTTGTGCAGAATTTTTTTAGTTGGTATTTGTGAGGGGAGGCAAATAGATCTATGTCTGGGCATCCCCATTTCCTTGTTATCATGCTGAAGACTTGTGGATCCAGGTGCCACTCGTGGGGATCTATGAGGTTTCTGCTTAGTTCGTCTGCCAGAGAATTTTTCCTTCCTGGCAGGAACTGTGCCTGCAGATGTACTTGGTAAGTTAATGCTGTGTCCCACAAAGTCATGGCTAGTCTGCAAAGGGGGTAAGAATGTGTGCCCCCCTGCTTGTTTATATACCACATGACCGTGGTGTTGTCTGTCTTTATCAGTAGTTGTCCCGGATGAAGTAGGTCCTTGAAGCCTGTCAGGGCATTTTGAACTGCTAGCATCTCTTTTTGATTGATATGTAGATGCATTTGGTTTGAGGTCCATGTGCCCTGAATGCATCTTCCTGCCATGTGGGCCCCCCAGGCATAATCTGATGCATCCGTTGTTACTGTTTGCCTGGCTGGAGGTAATGTGAATGGCTGTCCCTTGTTTTGGTGACAAGCCTTTGCCCACCATCGAAACTCCTGTTGCAGGCAGAGAATGAGAGTAATCATAGTTTCCAGGCTGTGGCAATGTTGAGTCCAAACACTTTTTAGGTATCATTGAAGTTTCCTCATATGCAGTCTTGCATATGGAATTAGTAGGATGCAGGGATGCCATGAAGCCCAAAGCCTGCAGAATTTTTCTTGCAGATAACTGGGCCCTTCTTGCCAACATTTTGAAATAAGTAGTCAGTTGCCTTTGTTTGTCTGGCATGAGATAAGCCATCTGGGCAGTTGTATTTAAGCTTGCACCCAGGAATATTATCTCTTGAGAGGGTACTAGTTTTGATTTCTTTTCGTTGACGGTGTACCCTAGGTATGTTAGAAGTCTTTTCACAAACACCAGATGCTGTAGAAGAATGTCCTTGTTCTCTGCTTGAATTAGACAGTCAAAAAAAGTTCCACCGAAACTTGAAGCCAATAACGGTTTAATGCTCTCAGTCAACAAATATTCACTTGACAAAACACATAATCCACGAACAACTAAGCGCTTTCGCCAAGGTTATAAACCATAGGCATCAATATTTGTTGACTGAGAGCATTAAACTGTTATTGGCTTCAAGTTTCGGTGGAACTTTTTTTGTTTTTCATGTTTGCTGGTCATTGACCAGGTACAAATTGGTTACCAGTTGTCTACCTTGAATTAGACAGTCGTCCAAGTAAGGATATATTTGTATTCCTCTTTGCAGAATGCAATTACTGGTGCCAGGCACATTGTAAAGACCCTGGGCACAGTAGATAAGCCAAAGGGCAGTGCAGAGAATTGGTAATGCATTGAGCCACCCTTGAATCTGAGGTATCTTTTGCATATTTGTCTGACTGGGACATGCAGGTATGCCTCTTTTAGGTCTAAAGTCACAAGCCAAGCATTCTTGCCCAGCATGGGCAGAAGCTGCTGCAAAGTCAACATCTTGAATTTTGGTATATCCAGGAATGTGTTCAAAATACATAGGTCCAGTATTGGCCTCCAGGCCTTGTACTTTCTGGGTACCAAGAACAGTCTTGAGTAAAATCCTTGTCCCTGCTCTTTCTCTGGTACTTGTTGGATGGCCCCCATGTCCATGAGGGATGAGACTTGTTTTTGTGCCTCTGTCCATTGATTTTTTTGGCAGATCTGGCCAGCCGTTTGCCTTTGGCAGGGTATGGAAATGGAACTTCTAGCCTTGTGACACAATATTTAGGACCCACTTGTCCTGGGTTATAATGTGCCAAATTTAAGAAAAAAGTGCTAATTTTCCCCCTAAGGGTGCTGCCAGGAGATAAGTGCTTTGTGCAGGCAAGGGAAGTCATTGGGACTATTTCCTGTATCGTTGTGATTTGTCTTCTCCAACTTTGGAGGTAGAAGCCCCCCACTGTTTTGAGCGGTATGAACCTTGCGCCTGGGTCTGCCTCTAGGGCATCTGGATCTGCTCCTTTGAGGTCTGTCTGACACAGGAAAGGATCAATACTTTGTTGGCCAGTGTCTACTAAATCTAGGTGGCTGTACTTGTAAAAAAATCTTTGACCGTTTGCACAGATTTAGCTTTGTCCTCCATTTTCTTTAACACCTCTTCTGCCTTAACACCAAACAAAGTATCATGCTGTAAAGGTGCATCTAATAATTTAACTTTAACATGATCACGCAGATTTTGTTCCTTTAACCAAGCATGCCTCCTAATTACAGAAACTGTAACTGCGGCCCTGCAGGAGGCCTCTAAAAAAATCAAAACCACATTGCAAAGTATGCTTTCCAACTTGTTCAGCTGCATGCAATAAATCCTGCATTTCCTTGTTTTCTGCACATTCAGAGTTTAACAACAATTTCTGTTTAAGCAATGCCATGACATGTTGCTGAAATTTGGGCATATGAAACTGACAGTTTAAGGCCCTTATAGCCAAGGTAGCAGATGTGTAAACCTTTTTTCCCCATCTATCCAGTTCCCTAGAATCTCTGTCAGAGGGGGCAGGGTTTCTTGCAGCGGAAGCCTTAACTCCTTTGGGACCCTGAGAAATAGTTTCTGGGACCGCAGCAGGGTTTTTAAAAAGGAATTTATGAGAGTCAGGAACCCTGTAATATCTGTCAGGCTTAACAGGAGCTGGAGGTAAGGAGTCAGGGGTAAGACTAGACTCCAAAAACACATCATCTACAATGTCTAACACAGGTGGGATGGCTAGTGGCTTGTGTTGAGGTAGTAAAAGGAAATCCCTGAGCCTTTTTTTAGATTCTGAAAAATCTTGGCTCTCCCAGTGGAAATGCTCCCTCACGGTATGTAAGGTTTCCCCAAAAGAATAGTCCTCTGGAGGAGAAGCTGAAGGTATAAATTCTTCAGCATCAGAATCCTCATACGGGGGAAGAGAATATTCCTATTCAGAAGAGGAATCAGAAGAAATGGAAACCTGATCTGAAGATTCATAGTCAGTCTCTTGCCTAGGCCTCTTATCAGGAGGGGGATGGGAACCCCTGATCAAGGTAATCAAATCTTCAGCCATTTTGAGCATTTGTTTTTTGGGCATAGAGGCCTGACCACGTGGCTCTTGAATTTGTTTCTTTGCTTTGGAAGGTGCTTTAGTCTTTGCCTTTGAAGCTGAAGTCGGTTTGATGTAAAGATGTTTAGGTCTGAATACACGCTCAGAAGCCGATGCCTGCTCAGCAGCTCTGGACCCATCTGAAGGGATAATATCCGAGGCTCCAAAACCTTGAGTTTGCAGAAGCATGGTCGACTCCACGTGAGAGTCGGTAGTGGCCTGCGACTCTAAAGTAGCGGGTGTCAGGGGCTGCAAAAGTGCCTCACTGAGGACCGGCGAACTGGCGACTGGCATCAGAGAAGCTTCGTCATTGGTTTTGGGCCTCGGTTGTCTATGTCTTTCCTTTTCTCTGCGTTTTTTGTGAACTCCGGTAGTCAGATGTCTATCCGAGGACATTTCTGGGTAATTAAACCGGCGTCCAAAAAAGTTTAAAGCAAAATCATACTGACGCTTAATAGAGCGTTAGTTAAATCTAGCACAAAACTGACAACCAGAAACGCTGTGATCAGGGCCTAGGCAAGGAATACAGTAAGAATGAAAACCCTTATGAGGTATTTGCTTCCCACAAGAAATACAATTACTAACTTTTTCTGACATCGGTCTGGAGCAAGAAAAAAGTCTCCCCAACGGGGTACTTAGCTTTATTGAAGACTTCGGATCTGAAACTCGAACACGAAAATTTCAGTAGTCAGCCGACCAGCATTTGCGAACTGCTTCTGCTTCAGGCACCGCGCGGCAAGGAAGACTAAAGAAAATGGCGTCGGCTGCTTCTTTTATACCCCTGACGTCCTGACGTCAGGGAAGGGGAGACAGCAACCGATGCAGGACCAAAGACTTTGGAATTCAGGCCGGCTGAGGGCAACCTGCCAGCAGGATTACCCAAACGTAATGACTGCAACAGTGAAACACGAAGAACATCACAGCATCCATGGGACCTGAGAACATCCCAGGCTGCGTTCTACATGAACTACAGTACAAACTGGCACCCCACCCAAGTATCATGTTCAATCATAGCCTCACCTCAGGCTTTGTGCCCACTGAATGGCACACAGCGATGATTATCCCACTCCACAAAGGGGGTGACATCACAGACCCCGGGAACTACCACCTCATTAGCCTGACGAGCCTGGTCTGCAAAGCTATGGAATGTATCATCATGGAACTTATAAACAATGATATTGGTAATCTCCAAACTCTGGACCCCACCCAGTTCGGGTTTGTGAAAGGCAGATCATGTCTCCTAAACTGAAAGACTTCTTTGAAGCGGTCATCATATGTCACAAGATGGGTTGCCAAATGGCTCACTGACAGAACCCACACTGTGAAAGTAGCAGACTCCAAATCCAACTTCAGACCAGTGACAAGTGGAGTACCACAGGGTTCAGTCCTGGGTCCTCTCCTGTTTGGTATCTACTTCTCTGAAGTTCAGGCTAACACAGAAGGTCTTTAGCTAACGAAGTTCGCAGATAACTGCAAACTAGGAGCCATAATCAAAACTCCAAAAGATGTCTACATCCTACAAAAGGGCCTCGCTGAGACAGATGCCTGGTGTCAAAGCTATGACCTCAAGCTCAATGCCAAAAAGTGCATTGTCATCCCTTTTAGTAAAATCTCTGTACCCATGAACTACCACATAGGCAGTAGTCTACTTAATACTGAAAGTGTGATAAGAGTCCTTGATTCTCCTTTGATAATCACATCACCACAGTAGTCAGGAAATCCTTCTACGTGGCACACCTCATCACAAATGGTTTCTCATCCAGGAAAAAAGAGATAATTGTTCCCCTCAACTCGTCACTCATTAGACCCATTATAGAGTACACCGCCCCTTTTGGTATGTACCTCACAAGACATCTGCAACAACTGGAAAAAGCCGCAGAAATATCTCACAAAGAGGATTACCAGCCTCAAACAGATGCCCTACAAAGACCATCTCTAAAAACTCCAGCTTTACTCCGTCGCATATTGCCTACTCAGAGGCGATCTCTGCCTAACATACAAACCTATGTCAAACCCAGAGCTGTTGGACATGCTCCATTTAAAGAAATCCTACTCCCTCCAAGCTACAAGCTCTAGGGACCTAAACCTTGTCACCACAATAAACAGAACATGCTGGAGGGATATATTCCTGTCCCAGAGACTTCCCATACTCTGGAACAAACTACCTATCTATATCAAACAAAGTTCCTCATTAGCACGCCAAGAAAAATCTTGATGATTGGATGGGAGATTGGAAATTCACCCCGGGGATCACTTCTGTGGCTCTGCTCGACAGGGGCCCAGGAAAATAAGTTTCTTGGGTGGCGAAAGCCAGGGTAAATTTTGGCTAGGCTTATATAGGCCCTAGGCCCAATAGCCTAGTAGCTACCTATGAACCTAATATGGGTGCACTCTGTTTTAGATGTAGGTCTATCACATTCACTGACATATTGCTTACTGCACAGGTGTATAGTACTGTCAACATTAACCAGACATAGCTGCAGTGAATGTTATAAAGGGCCTGTCTTGACTATGTATGTTGTAGTCTTGCTTGTGTGTTGTAAGTGGGACAAATAGTGTGGGAAGAAATAACAAGGGAATTGTTATGGCTAGGCTTGTATAGGCCCTAGGGCTGATAGCCTAGTACCAACCTATGAACCTATGGAAACAAGAGTGGCATGTGTAATGCAGGTGTGGCTCCGCACCTGTATATGTGTGTATGTGGATTACCATACATAATAGTGCAAATAGTAATGTCCTTATTTTGTCTTCCTCCTCACAGGTGACCGTGGGGGTTGAAGTGAGTCCCCTCACAACCTGATGTCAGTGTCTCATCGGACTATGATGATGATGGTGGCCACAATGAGGCACAGGTGGGGTTGTTGGGAGCTGAATCTGTCCCATGGGCTGACATCCCACTTCCTCCCCCACTGTCCCCGCACACAGTCAGTATGCCCACATATACCCAGTCCCCTGCGGCCACAGATATCGGACAGAGTGTGGTGGCATCGAACAGGAGAGTGTGGCAACTATGGCATCAGTGAGTGTAGACACTAGCAACAGCCAGAGAGCTGATGAGGTCCCACACAGGCAGACTGACAGGGGTGCTCGAAGGAGGACTGCTGCCCATCCATCATCTGTCACAGGTGTCAAATTACGTGTCACTCAATGTATGTTTCCGTCTGTCATGGAGGCACAGGCACATTCCAAACCCAATACCAGATGGATGCTCAGGATCATGGCTGCATCACTGTCTAACATCTATGATGCCCCCACCACATTGGTGATGCCATGCATCATTTCACTTATGTAGTGGACAGAGGGTGGGGTGAGACATTGTCAGTCCTTGACCGCACATTGTCTGCGCTAGAACATGAGGTGGGAGTAGGGCGTCAGACACGTGCTCATAGGTCAGCAACAACATCTGTTGAGAGTCCACGTGGCCATGCACACTCACGCTCCCATAGTAGCAGTCCCTCCAGCACTACAGAAGGGTAGGTGCTGCCCACACCATGACGCGGTAGGCTATGGGCATGTGGTCCTGGGTGGTCCTGTGAGGAACACGGGCCCGGCAGACACCAGTCACCATCAGCGACTAGTACTGCATCTGACCCTGGGTATGGTGATGCCAGTACCACTCCTGGCAGAGTCAGTTCCTATATTTGTGGCCAAAGAAAGCAAAGTGTCCATTCTGCCATGTATAGTCCACAGCTGTCCAACATACCCATGTGTAGGTCTAGCACATGGCTTGACTGTGTGTGCGCACACACTCAAACATCACTGTGACATGCAGGGACCAGCAGACATACATTGCACCTCTCCATGGCCCAGATGACCAGCACCCCTTCCTGACTCACACACACAATGTCAACTGTTTGGCACAGCCTAGGCCTTTGGCACCCCCAAACCACACCCTGTGCATGTGATGATACCTGTGCCACATCCCTACCATCCATACCATCAATGCAGGGACATGCAAATATGTATCTTATTGCACAGGATGACTACATTACATTACATGACATTTTGTAGTGCGGTAGTGTTATGCCATGACAGGTGCTGTATGCTGACATGTCATGAGTGCACAGTAAAGTGTTTGTACCTCTGTTGCATGATGTTAGATTGGCAGTAGTGTTGCAGACTGACAGGTGCCTCTCAGAACATTGCATGTTTCTGTTCCAGGGGTCTGAGTGGCTACTCTGTTGAGAACTGGGGCAATACA